>NW_025999998.1:11449915-11471893 GCF_001458135.2 Marmota marmota marmota | reverse complement strand
AAACACACACAAAAAAAAAAAAAAAAAAAAAAAACAAAACTCCTGAGTTTTGGCACCAAAAAGCAGAACGCAAAACAAAAACAAAAACAAAAACAAAAAATTCATCCAGCTCTCCACTTGACATTGAAATATAAATTTAAATAAATTTGTATTTAAACTGTACTATAATAAAATACCATAAAATTTATAACAGAAAATGTGTCACTCTGAGTAAGGAAGAGAAGACAGACCCTGGGTACTACTGTTTCTCTGAGAAAAAAAACTCTCAATGGAGACATTTCAGATGCATTTTTTTTTTAATAACAGCTGATGGTGAATTCCATCTATTTCTTTTGCTCTTTCCTGACCCTCCACTTCCCAGAGTCATCTGCCAAATTGTGCATTTAACTAATGTAAGTAGACTGAAAATATATATCTTCTGAACCTTTGACTAAAATTTGCATTTAGGGCTAGGCATGTTAACTCAGTAGCATTATATAGGATGTATAAAACCCTGGGTTTCCATCCCCAGAACCAAAAAAAATAAGTAAATAAACAAACGAGGCAAGGTATTTCATGTCTGTAATTCCAGCTACTTGGGAGGCTAAGATAAATGAACTGAAAGTTGGGGGCCACCTTGGGTAACTTAGCTCAAGATAAAGTTTAAGCCAGTACCGGGCGCAGTGGTGTACACCTGAAATTCCAGCAACTTGGGAGGCTAAGGCAGGAGGATCTTGAGTTCAAAGCCAGCCTCAGCAACCTAGTGAGGCTCTGAGAAACTCAAAATAAAAAAAATAAAAAGGACTGGAATGTGACTCAGTGGTTATGTGCTCCTGGGTTCAGTCCCCAATACAAATAAATAAAAAAATAAAGTAAAAGGGACCAGTCAGAATGGCAATCATCAACAATACTAATAATAGGCATGATGGTGCAACCCTATAATCCCAGCAACTTGGGAGGCTGAGGCAAGAGGATAAGGAGTTCAAAGCCAGCCTCAACAACTTGGTGAGGCCCTAAGCAACTCAGTGAGACCCTGTCTCTAAATAAAATATAAAAAGAGCTGGGGATGTGGCTCAGTGGTTAAGCACTTCTGGGTTCAATCCTCCGGTACCAAAAAAAATAATAATATAAATAATAATCAGTTCTGGAGAGGATATGGAAAAAGAGGAACACTTTTACACTGTCAGTACGATTGTAAATCAGTACAACCACTATGGAAATCAGTATAGCGGTTCCTCAAAAGACTAGACATGGAATCACTCTATGACCCAGCTATATCACTACTCTGTATTTATTCTGAAGAATTAAAGTCACCTTACTACAGTGATACATCATACCCATGTTTACAGCAGCACAATTCACAATAGTCAAACTATGGAACCAGCCTAGGAGTCCATCAATGGATGAATGGATAAAGAAAATGTGACATATATACACAATGGAGTTTTATTCAGCCACAAAGAAAAATGAAATTATATAATTTGCAGGAAAATGGATGGAACTAGAGGCCATTCTGTTAAGCAAAATAAGTCAAACTCAGAAGGCCAAGAGTTGTATGGTTTTCTCTCAAATTCAGTAGCTAGAAAGGAAAAAGGAAAAGAAAGGTATATGGGGGAGGCGGATTTCTCATGAAAATCAAAAGGAACAAAGAGACCAAGAGGTGAGAGGGAGGGAGTAGGGAAGTGCTGTGGAGTAATAGTGGTGGTCAAACTCTATTGTTATAATGTATGCAGATATGAATATTTAACAACAAATCGCTCCATTATGTACAACTATAATGCACCAATAAAAAATATGGGAAAAAAAATTTAAAGAGGTGGGTGGGTGTTAGGAATATAACTCAGAGATAGAGCACTTGGCTGACATGTGAAGCCCTGGGTTTAATCCCCAGTACTACAAAAAAATTTTAAAAAAAAATTTTTTTTTTTAATTTACATTTAGGCTCTGCTAGGAAGGTAGCCACAAAAGTGTTCAAGAGGAACTCAGGGCCTCTTCATTTCAATATGTCACCACTTGCCTGTTTTTAAACTCTAACAATAACACCAGAAGGAAAAGCACAAATGTTTTTCAGTTCCATTTCTGGAAAACTTCAATGGATGTCTGAGATGCCACAAATCTCTCTCCCCTCTTAAAACTCACCCTGACACTAAACAGAGCAGCTCAAGAAGGCAAAGTGGCTCAGCCTGAAGTTGTACTGAAAAGTTTGCATGTGCCTGATAAGTAAGGCTGAAACTCAATGACAGCAAGTGCTCTCCCAGGAGTCCATGAACAGAGTTTGCGGATGGTGAACAGGAGGCTGAACTTCAGCCTGTTTGTGAAGATACTGAAAGAGCTCCCAATTCCAGGCCCGCCTCCCCTTCCATGCTCATGCTAAGAAAATGTGGTCCCAGGGGGAGAATTCTGTGGGCAAAAGAAAGAGCTGTGGGAAGCCCCCAGTATGCAGCTTTTACTGGGGAGAATAGAAAGGAAGAAAATGAAGAAAGTTTCTCAAGAAGCTATGCAAGATTGTTGTGGTGCTTGCCTGGGCTGCGCGGTAAGGAAGATAAAGCTGCGATAGTACATTATTTAAGCTGCAACTAAATAATAGATGTTTCCATCACCTTTTTTTTTATACTGGTTCTTTTTAGTTATACATGATAGTAGAGTCCATTTTGATGTAATTATACAAGCATGAAATATATCTTATTCTAATTAGGACCCAGTCTTATGGATATACACAATGGTGAGATTCACTGTGTTGTATTCCATCACTTCTTGAATTAAACAACTATCAGCCACTTTGGGGTTCCCAGTTTTTTTTTTTTTTTTGTTTGTTTGTTTGTTTGTTTAATGCCTCTCAGAAAGAATCCACTGAACCTCTTTTTTAAAGAAAAAATAAATAAAAGGAAACAAACTTAAAATTGTTGAAGGAGCAAGGAAGCACTCTAAGAGCCAACAGAAAATTTTCAGAATGTTCTCTAGGCTTTACACTAAGCACTCAGAACACTCAGAATAAAGAATTTAGAGACCATCATCAGCTGGGCCAAGGGGTGCACATCTGTAATTCCAGCAACTAGGGAGGCTGAGGCAGGAAGATCACAAGTTAGTGAGGCTCTATGCAACTTAGTGAGACCCTTTCTTAAAATAAAAAATAAAAAGGACTGGAGATGTGGCTCAGTGGTTAAGTACCCCTTGGTTCAATCCCCAGTACCTAAATAAATTATTAAACTAAATTAAAAATAGAAAGGGCTGGAGATGTGGCTTAGTGGTTAAGCGCCCCTGGTTCAATCCCCAGTACCCAATAAAATTAAATTAAAAAAAAAAAAAAAAAACCATCAAATAGGGGCTGGAACTGGGGCTCAGTGGTAGAGCGCTTGCCTAGCATGTTCAAGGCACTGGGTTCAATCCTCAGCACCACATGAAAAAATAAATAAAATAAAGGTATAAAAAAATACAACAATCTTTTAAAAAAAATCAAATATAACTAAGAAACTGAAGATTAGAGTTTAAGCAGAGACTTTGATAAAGTCACCCAGCTAATTAATGGTGTAGCTGATACTGTTTCTATACCATTACAAAAATGTTCTCTAAAATAAACATTTTTTGGTAGGAGTTTTCCTCACAAACCATCATCTACTCACTACATAAATGTAAGGAATTCACTCTTCTAAACTCTCAATTAGTCTTTGACTCATCCTAGTTGATGCTACAAGCTTTCCCAAATCAAGTCAATGTCCTTAAGTACTTAGTGGATTTGTTTGGGCTCTGACAGCCTCTGGGCTTACCTAGATGACTCAGACCTGGGAGGGGCTCACCACTAATGGGAAGTGACTTGTGGCATGAAGCCCACTTGATAAGAGCTAGAATAAACACTAGGAGGTGCACACTAACCAATCCCAGGCAAGAAAGTAACTGACTCCACCTTTCTGAAGAAGGGTAAGGGAGGAAGCAGGCTCCTGAAACTCAGCTCACCAGGAAGTTCCTTCTCCATGATTCATTTTTTTCCAAAACCAGAAATGCTAGTTTTGCTCATTCATTCCCTCAAATAATTTTAATCTGCCTTGCAGATATATTTAGAAACAGACTTGTAAGGTTTGAAAGAGGGGCACTAGCCAGGAGGCACGTGTTATTGACTCCTCCTTTCCCAGGTGAAACTCCACCCACCCAAGTTCTCAGGTACAGCTATCCATGTAAGGTAAAAGGTCAGACACTTAACCTGCAGAACTCCACAGCACTTCCTTTAATAATGTCATAAGAAATGGCTGTCAGCAAGTGGAAACAAATAGCTACATCTGGAACATTATTTCCTCCTGGGAAGAACAATGCTGCTAAATGGCACACATTCTGGAGTGGTTCACTAATTCCTACAGATGACTAGAAAGCATTATTTCCCTGTTCACTTTCAACTCCAGGGACAAATTTAAAGTACCGGCAATGTTCTCCAATTCTATCAAAGCTCTTCTGAACCACAATGGCAAAAATGTAAATGGTTTTTAATCATTATTTACTACCAAAGGAACAACTATCCCAATAATTCTCTCCCACAAGGCATTACAAATATTCCCTCCAAAGGCCTCTGACTTTTCACCAACTCATAAATTTAGGCCCATAGGAATACAAGGTGTCCATGAAATGAGGCATAGAAAATTAAAATTTCCATAGTTCATGCCATTTGTTTCCGCATAAGCATAATGCATATATTTTGTATGGTTGATTTAAGTCTACAATAGAAATAATAATGACCATATTAATTAATTCTGAAGTCTGTATTCACATACAATATGAGTAAAATTTAGAAAACATTACATTCAAGGATGTGACATAAGACCTTGGCCATGATTAATGATATGATTCGAAATAATCTGGTCAGTCAGTCACGCTTCCAGACCACAAATATTTGATTCACAGGGCAAGGAGTGCAGCTCAGTAGTAGGGCCCATGCTTAGCACATTCCCAGCGCTGGCTTCAACCTCAGCACTGCCCCCGCCAAAAAAAGAAAATTTATTCACAGAGGATCTATCAGGACTATTTTTACCAGTGCTAACATCACTACTGCCTCCATCCAAAACAGTATGGGAGGAGAGACACCTAAGTAGAAACCATATCCATGGATATTCTAGTTAGGCTTATTTTTTCTTCTCAAACTTAAAATAAACATTCATTATTACACAATGTATCTTTTGCGGCCAGCAAGTCTGTAATACACAATGGCATGCAAGTGTTAAGGAAAGCTTCATTATGTTTTTAGGGTTACACATCTGATAAAGCTTTAACCATCATACAAGAGGACTAAACAAATTTATCTACACTGATTTAAAATGACTCAAGCTGGGTGTGTTTGCACATATTTATAATCCCAGCAGCTCCGGAGGCTGAGACAGGAGGATCACAAGTTCAAAGCCAGCCTTAGCAACTTAGCAACTTACTGAGATCCTGTCTCTAAATAAAATATAAAAAAGGATGGAGATGTGGCTCAGTGGTAAGTGCCCCTGGGTCCAAGCCCCAATATCAAAATAAATAAATAAATACATAAATAAAATGACTCAAGTACAAGTTACCAGCTGAAGGCTCAGAATTTCTCATAAAGGGCATGTACAGGCACACCATTAGAGATTTTGGTGATTAAAATAGTGTTATCTTGTTTTATGCACCTAACATCAGCCTACATCTCAACTGGTCTTTTTTTTTCCCCCCAGGTCAAATCAGAATTGTTCTCTACATCAGGATTTCCAGTTCTAAAACAATCTTTGCTAAAGCCTCTTTTATAGATCAACATTAGCTCTATCAAAAAATAAAAACTAACTCAGACATGGTGGTACACACTTATAATCCCAGTTACTGAGGAAATAGGAGAATCGTAGGTTCAAGATCAGCCTAAGTAATTTACCAAGACCTGCCCTCAAAATAAAAAATAAAAAGGATTAAGGATGGAGCTCAGTGGTACAGCACCCCTAGGTTTAATCCCCAGCACCTCAGGAAGTAAAAAAAATTGGCTGGGTGTGTCTCCTGGTGGTGAAGCACTCTTCTAGCATGAACTGAAAAAAAATTTTTTTAAATAAAAGAAATAAAAATTCCTGAAACCAGCACATTTTTTAATATACACGTTTAAGACCAAGTCCATCACCTTCAAATTTCCTGGCTTTTCTGAACCATTATGTCTGACATTACTGAAGGTGTGGACAAGGTATACTTAGAGCTCTCCAGAACTAAATGCCACACCCCTATCTTAGTTAGCATTACCCAAGTTGCAGCTGTCAAGCATCATCTTCACAATTTTGTTTTATACTTCATCCCCACAGTTTACAGTTTTTCTTAAAACAAACTCAACTGTTCTACTTAATACTTATTTTTAGCTCATTCTAAGCAACCTAGGAATCTAGCCATAAAATGAATGGGTTTGGTACCTGGCTTCATTTTTTCACTCCTAACATACAATATTCATGCCTAAGCAGTGAAAAATAGAATATGTCCCCACAGTACCACCTGCAAGCCTGTGTATACTACACTTCATAAAACACTGCTTAGAGGACAGCAAAAAATGGAGGAGAAAATGCTTAATTAAATGGTCAGGTATTTGGGGAGATTGACAGTCTTTAGTATTTCTTCTGAGTTCACAGGTTATCCATGATGATGAGGCTTAGATGCAATAGAGAGTATGCTAGAGACCCTAGTAGCTTTAAAAAAAAAAAAAAATAGGGGGCTGCAAATGTGGCTTAGTTGTACAGTGCAACATCCCCATGCAACAAGGAGTTTGAGGCCCTGGGTTCAATCCCCAGCACTCCAAAAACAAAAAGTCCCCAGTATGGGCTGCCGTTCATTGCCCAAGCCTAGGCAGGACCTCCAAGGACTCTAGTAGTCATTGTGCATCTCTTAATCAAGTAGAAAAAAATGGAAACAGGCACTTGCCAACTCAGAACTTTGCCTTTTACCCAACAATGCAGGTAGCCTACAAGCTCAGGTGATTACTCAGGTGACTCCAAGGTACCATGCAAAACTGGAACTAGCTATTGCAATATTAGAAAATGGAATTTTGTGCCTGAAAACTTCTTCCTATTGCTATTATATAGTATTATTTAAAAGTTAAATGGTCATACCACCTTAGACCCCTATAAATATGTTAGCTATATGGGCTTCTGCTAAAAACACATCATCACAAAAATTCCTTTGGGGGTGAAATAGGCCCTATATAGTTTTTATAACCTTAACATAGCTCATGCAAACATTGCTGCGTTTAGCCCACCCAATGGGGGTTAAATCTGACCTTTGAGTCTGTTTCTGGCCTTGATCCTTGAACTTAGGATTGACAGACTAACTCAATAAATTCTCAGATAATTCTGCTTCCTTCCACTCATGTCTTGTGTGACATACCTCAAACATTACCATACTTCAAACCACCTTAGCCTCCCAATACCAAAGCTGGCTGATTCCAGGCCACCCTGGCCAGCAGTTTTTAGACTGCTGACTATTCTTTTAATCAATGATGCATTTTACTGAGAATCAGCTCTCAATCTGTAGCCACAACTGCTTAATAGGATTTGTTTTCAGCATCAGGAAAGGAATTCCCTAATGGGTCATATTCTTGGTAGAAGTATGTTGAAAGTTTGGTGATTACTAACCCTACCTAACTCTTCACTGTGCACCACCCACGTCTCATGCCACTCCCCAACCAAATCTGCATGGACTTTTCAAAGGACAGAACTACTATTGTATGCAGGACTCAAGTGCACAAATTAGGCCCCACCTAATTTCAGGATATCTGTCTCCTAAAAAGAAAGCCTTCTAAGGAGAGAAATCCTTGCTAAGCTCAAAAGCTAATGGTGGGGATTTCACTGGCTCCCTTACATTCAGATATATTCCAAAAGTTCTCACACTCACACTGAAGATAAATGATTGACTGTGACCTTGTCCATGTGCAAAAAACTAGATCAAAAGTTAAACAAATATTGGCAGAAGTCACTGCAAATGGAATTCCCCAGAGGATGATGTAAAAATTCATTTAGTCTTAAGCCTATGCATCCCTTAAAAATAGTAATATTTACTAGTAGAGGGTGGGGTAGAATGTTTACTGGGAAACTAACTTCACTTGTTTATGGGGAACGTCAAGCCATTAGGAATTTCTATGACTACGCCTCCCAAAGTTCTGTTACTGGCATTAGAAGCCTTTCAAAGCAGTGTGAAACTCCTTCTTGTTTTTGTCTTTGCCAACTACTCCTATACTTGTAGATCTCATCTCCCTTATCAACCCAAAACCCTGCACTTAACACCCACACTTAAAAGGTTTTTAGCACCTATTTTGGTTCCTATGACTGGCTACCCTTTACTTAGCACCCACTCTGTGCCAACACACTCTGCGTCATTTCATCAGTCCTTACTCGGCCTGAGGTGGAGGCATTACTAACTCCATTTTCTATAGTGGCTTACATTGGGAGTTGTCTGTTCCAATGCCCTTTCCTCCCAGCAAGAATCCCTGAAAGGTGTGCACAGAGGACAATCCCACCCTTTGTTGTATTCCTGAAATGCAGAGTATGCATCTGTATCTTACATATTCCCTCCCTCACCCTCAGGAATCCTAACAGAGACAGAGAGATCAGAGTCTAAAACAGTCTAAAATGTTCAGGTCCACAGACCTTGAAGGCAAAACTCAAGTCTTATTCAACTTTGAATCCCCTTACAGTAACCAGCAGTAAGTAGATACTCATTAAGAATTAACAGAATGGGGGCTGGGGTTGTGGCTCAGTGGTAGAGCACTTGCCTAGCATGCGTGAAGCACTGGGTTCACAACTCAGCACCACAAATAAATAAATAAATAAAGGTATGTGTTCACCTACAACTAAAAAATAAATTAAAAAAAAAAAGGGGGGGGGGGCGCTGGTGATGTGGCTCAAGTGGTAGCGCTCTCGCCTGGCATGCGTGCGACCCGGGTTCGATCCTCAGCATCACATACAAACAAAGATGTTGTGTCCGCCAAGAACTAAAAAATAAATATTAAAATTTTCTCTCTCTCTCTCTCTCTCTCTTTAAAAAAAAAAAAAGAATTAGCAGAATGGTATTGAAAAAGTTGTTTGGGTGGGGATGTAGCTCAAAAGTGTACTCGAAGCTGGGTACATTTGTGCTCATCTATAACCTCAGCTACTGTGGAGACTGAGGCAGGAGGATTCCAAGTTCACAGCCAGTCTGGGGAATTTCAGGAGACCCTGTCTCAGAATAAAAGATAAAACAAACTGGGAATGCAGCTCAGTGGTGGAGTACCTCTGGATTCAATTCCCAGTACCAGAAGGAAAAAAAAAAAGAAAAAAAGTTGCAGGAGCATATCAGGGATAAGAAAAAAGTTCATGCATGGTGGCACACACACATCTGTAATCCCAGTGTCTTGGGAGGCTGAGGAAGGAGGATTGTGAGTTCAAAGCCAGCCTCAGCAACTTAGTGAGGCCCTAAGCAACTCTATGAACCCCTGTCTCTAAATAAAATATAAAAAGGATTGGTGATGTGGCTCAGTGGGTTTGATCCTGGATAAGTGCCCCTGGGTTCAATTCCTGGTAAAAAATAACAACCAAAAAAAAACCTTTATCAATCTTTGCCAGTAGCTCTGAATATTCTCAAGAAACACTTCAAAAGTCACTTTTGCCTTGGTAAAGAACACTTACCTTCTCCTGTCTCCCCTACAAAGGGAATCACAGCTCCACGTTCATATTTCTAAATGGCACTCATTGAACTTCACTATCTGCTTGCATCCCCAACAAGTCTGTGTGGTAAGGCATGTGCCTCTGACCCATTTTGTCTTCACCACACTGAAGTGGAGCAGTGTGTGAAAACTTATCGAATAAGCTAATAACATTCTTAGGCAGTATTCTAATAACACTTCACTACCAATGAATTATTACTACTAGTTTCTCACTTTTAACTATATCCTTCCCAGGTGTGCTTGAGTTACAGTCTACCCCAGGAATAACTTGAACCTCGGTGGACCAGTTCTCCCTAAGAGATTGGCGGCACCCCCAGCTCAGACCACCTAGAGAGCTGAAGGATCGGGCCTCTCTCCTCCCACTGGGATTCCCTGGCTGAGGGAAGGAGTGTAGAGGGCAGTTTCTATGAGGGAATGACTCTCCACTGGGAACTTCAGGGAAACCACAACCATTATTACTCAGCTGCCAGGGAAGCAGCTCTGTCTGAGAACTGAAGCGAAAATAGAGGTGGGAGGCTGTATTCCATTACTAAGCGCTGGAGTATTCACTTCCAAGTTCGTCCACATTTCACAAATGTTAAATCTCGTAAGTTGAAATCCTTGATTATTTATAGCTTAAAATAAACTACTGTGTGGAAGGGGAAACTTGACAAATAAAGACATAAAATAAAGGAACTGGTGACAGGTAAGATAATACAAGAGTACAAAGCATTCATCACTCCCTTGTTGTGGCTTCTTCCAAAACCCCATATTCATTCCCATTGAAAGTAACTTTTATTTGTAACGCGCAGGCAGCTGGTTAAAAAGGAAAATGAGGAGTTTGGTCCCCAGCGAGTTGTCAGTTCCTCTCAAGGACCCCCATACGTGCCACTTTGCTTTAAGTACAGTGTGCCTTGAAACAGAGCAGGAAACACAGGAAAAGAGCAGGAGACGACAGGCACGAGCTGCCTGGGTTCAAGCCATTTCCTCTAGCTGCGACTTAATCTCAAATCCAAGTGACTTTAGAGAAAAAGATCCCGGATTCCTGGAGACCACGAGTCACAATGGGTCCGGCAAAATCTACCCTTCTCTGCGCTCCGCGTCCGGGTGGGAGAATGCCAGCTTTCTCCAACGAAAAGGGAACAACTTCAGAGCAACCCTTGAGCCGAGCCCACCACGCGCTCCCCGGCTCACGCTCCCGACCCCTCTCCCGAATGCGCAGCTCAAGAGAGGACTTACACGCAGCCAACCTGACAGCTCCCGCCGGGGTGGAAACCCGCGGTCTCCCCGCACCGGCATCTCGGCTCAGGTCCAGCGTGGGCGCAGTTCTGGGTCCCGCTTCTCCTCCTGGCCGCGGGTCAGTTCTCCGACCTGCAGCCCCAGCCGCCTGAGTGCAGAACGCGGGGACCCACCCCTTTGTCCCTCCTCCCGCGGCGGCCCGCCCCCAGCCAGAGCGCTACGCTTTTGCGCCTGCCGCCGGCCCGGGAAACCCTCCAATGGGCCGCTACCACCCTGACAGCGAGCAGGGGGGTAGCTCTCCTATGCAGCGTGCCCAAGGCCCCTAGGGCAGGCCTGGTCACTCATAACGCCTGGCTGGGGTCGGGAGGAAGCGGCAGCGGCGGATAAGAGTTCCGAGGCCTGAGCATCCTGCCGCACCTCCGCTTGCACCCCCTCGGGGCTGGCCCGATGGTTCGCTCTGCGGCGTGCACTGGAGCCGGCAGGTCCGGTCTGAGCGCGCGCCCGGGAAGCGCTACAAGTTTGGCGAGATTGGGATGAGCCTGCGGCGCTGGCCTGTGTGTCCGCAGGTTTTTCCCGGTGAGGTCACATGGCCGTCCTGTAGAAACACTTTTTGGAGACGACTGGCCTCAGAAAGGCCAGGAGGTGGAAAACCCCGAAAGTTTTCCGTCTCGTCTCCAGGCCTGCCAGGCCAGCGATACATAGTCTCGTTCCCCAAATTTGTCAGCTCAACTGCTTACCCAAATCCTGAGGTATGCGAGGCTCATATTAAATATTAAAACGGGACTCTTCGGGACAATGTACGCCAGGTTACCGCTTTGGAACATAGCCAACAACTCGAATAAAGAGATTGAATTCTCTCCTCCATCGTCATCAGCTTATTAAAAAACTACAGTAGTAAGTCACAAAGCCTCACCCAGCAGGATTCCTCGAATCCAACAGGGTATATTTATTCGTTTCAGAGTCCCCTTTGTGCAATTTAAATAAAAGTATTTTAGGTGGGCTGGGGATGTGGCTCAAGCGGTAGCATGCTCGTCTGGCATGCGTGCGGCCCGGGTTCAATCCTCAGCACCACATACCAACAAAGATGTTGTGTCTGCCAATAACTAAATAATAAATAAATATGTTTAAAAAAAAAGTATTTTAGGTGCATATAAATGATTTGGAGAATCAGAACTACCCCGATTGAATATATATAATCGTGTGTGTGTGTGTGTGTGTGTGTGTGCGCGCGCGCGCAAAATTTGGGATTTGAAAGGTAAAAGAACAAGTTGGAAATGTGTTGCCTATACCGCTCTTCCCTTAAACTGGAAAGCAAAATACAACTTAAACTCACAAGTAGAAGGTAGAAGGTAAAAGGTTGGTCGGATCCCCCGCCCCCTGATGAGATCCAGATGCTGGGATCCCTCTGAAAAGTTGCTTCACTTCCTGTCTAATCAAAACAAGTTTGGCAGTTTATGCGGAAAAACAAGTGGAGCAGATGCCTCTGAAAGTATTATGCTTCTGGCCTCCTTTGGAGTAGATAACCAAGTGCATGCCTTTGGATAAAATGCACTGTGAGTAACATTTCCCACTTTAACTCAGTCTCCCTACTGAGACATTTTGGTCATATTCCTGATGTGAAATGTTACTCTCCTGATCTAAGCATGTATGTATATGTGTGTGTGTATGTGTGTGTGTGTGTGTGTGTGTGTATATATATATATATATATATATATACATATATATATAATTTTTCTTAAATGGTTTCCAAATTAGGTGGTGCTGACTTACTAGAATAATGATAGCACTTGTGAACTGGTCACACCTTAAGTAATGTGAGTTTATACCACTGGCATTTAAAACTAGACAAGATCCAGAATGTAGCAATTATATCTGCTGAATGAATCCCTCTTTCTCTCTAAAGTTGGATTGTCCATTATGATGAGCACTTGCCACTTGCCAATATTTACATTTCAGTTTAAATTAACTAAAATTAAAGGAAATGAAAAATTCAGCTTCTGAGTCACATCAATCACATTTCAAGTGCTCAATAGCCCACATGAGGTGGGGATGTAGCCCAGTGGTACAGCATTTGCCTACCATGCTCAAGGCCCTGGGTTTGAGCAGCAGCATTGGGGAAAAAAAAAAAATCAATAGCCACAATGTGGCCAATGGCTACATATTGGACAGTGCAGATTCAGAATATTACCATCACCACAGACAATACTACTCCAAATGATGGCATATTTGTATACTTGAATACCATCAAGTATATCACGTGACAGTAAGCATTCAAAAAAAAAAAAAAACAGTTGTTGGAAAACTTGTTTGAATTGATAACACTGGTTTTGCCAATGGCGGTATGAATCTATGCAGCTCTTTGGAAAACCAATTTATTAGTCCATAGTAGTACAATGTGGGATTACACTTTTTAAAACTCCTGTAATTTGTTTATCCAAAGAACTTCTACCCAACAAGGCTCTACTAGCACTACAGTCAACCCTCTGCCTCAGGGGGTCTACTGCAGTAGAGGAATCAGCAAGTGAATAAGTTCTGAGATTCCTAGTTGGCTCCAGGTGATCTAAAAACTCTCAGGAGGGGCTCCTCACCCCTACTGAGATGGGGAAATGGGGTTGAGGGAAGGGTTTCAAGAGATAGTTTTGCTTGTAATTCTAAAGGAGATGTGGGAACGAGTTTGTGAGACAATAATGGATACAGCTCTCCAAGTGAGAGCAACAAACAACACGTGGAGAAATGAGGAATGAAGATACTTTCTTCTGAGGTGCCAGGAGGTGAGGCTGCCCAGGCAAGCAGAGGCTGTTGTTCCTATCAAAGTGGGATTAAATTGGCATTTTATACTGAGCTCTCTGTCAGCTTCTTGGAAGATGGATTTCGCAGTTGGGGGTAATGGGTGTCAGTAAGAATACCGATCAGCAAAAACTGCATTCTTGTGGGAATGCATGTAAGAGATGATGTGGCTATGAGGTCAGGCAGCAATAGACAAAAGCAAGCCAGACTCAAGAGAAACTAAGGAAGTGGATCAGCAGGCTGGATGCCTGCCTGATTAGATACTGGGAGACAAGAGGGAAGTGAGCTTAGGGTGACTCTCAGGTTTCTACTGGCTTACTTAAGTAGATGATGGTGCCTTTGACCAAAATAGAGAACACAGAGTGGGAAGAGATCTTGGGAGGGGCTTAAAGAAGGGATATAGGTAATCCAGGTGGAGGTGTTTAGTAATTTAACAAATATTTATAAAGTGTCTACTACATGAGGTATTAAGGAGTATTTGAGTAGAGAAATATGGGTCTCATGATGCACCAGCAAAGTGATGTCATGAGAGGTGATGTCATGGGAGGTGATGAGCCTATTCAGAGAATCAGTGTAGTTTGAGGCATGAGAGGATCAGGACAGGTCCTATCCATGGAATGACAATATTCAGGGTGTAATTTAGGGAGTCTCCAGAACAGAGGCCCAAAAGGCACTGCTAAAAGGTGAGGAAAAAAAAAAAACTTCTCTAGAAGAATGTTCAAAAAGCACAGGGAAGAATGTATGTCAGGAAGAGGAGACTAGCCAACAACATGGAACTCTGAGGAAGTAGATTAAGAATTGAAAATATTAAGTAGAGGACCATTGCTTATCTTGGCCAGAGCCCTTCCAATGGAAAGATGGGACTGGAGGTTAGATTACTGTGGGTGACCCGTATCAGGCAACACTCCACTGTATGCCAGTCCTAGTAATGAAAGACGGGAATCATCAATGTCCAATGATAGAGGGCTATTAAGTTGTAGTCAATTGACTTAATTGGCATAGCAAAACCACCATTTAAAATTATAATAAAGACTGTATACAACAAGGAGAATTATAATGATATGATCACCAATGAAAAAGAATACAGATTTTATCTAACCTATGATAATAATGATGAAATTATTAAAAAGTTTTAGAAAGTATATGGGAAAAATGACTTAATGGTGAAATTGTGCATACATTTTTTCTTTTTCTTTTTTTTTTTTTTCTCTTTATCTTGCTCTTTTATTTTCTTTCTTTCTTTTTCTTTTTTGGTGCTGGGGATGGAGCCCAGAGGTTGGCATATGCTAAGCTCTGACAAGTTAGTGCTGCCTCTGAGATATATCTCCATATCCCCAACCCCATATTTTTCTTTTTAAATTATAGTTACTGTTTTTGCAGTAGACAATTTTTTTTCAATGCTTTCAGGTTGTATTACAATATATAAGTTCTCTGAAGCAGTTGGTCTGAAGATCTCAAATATATGTGATAAATTATGCCTTTTAGTCAGTTAAGATTTGGAGTATGCATGTATGTGTTATGTGTTTGCAAAAATGATTATGTGGTCTTATCAGCTGAGAGCAATAGAAACTAACATAGAGAGAAGTTTTTACAGGCTGAGTCACTGAGTTGCCTTGCACACTGAAGGCCAGACTGGAATCATATAAAGACATGCCCCTTCGACAAACATTTCTTAAATGCCTCTGCTGTTCCCTGGGGTAGGTGTAGAGAGATAAGGAGTACATAACAAGAAGCCCACTCTGTGATGAAGACAGAGATGTGAAAATAAACACTGACAGGTCAGGAGAATTGCTGGGGTCCAGAGATGTGGAAAGTGCTGATGTAACCATTAAAATCCTTCCTCTCTGGGGACCTGGCATTGGAGGAGTAAAAACCTGGTGTCCCCCCACCCCCATCCTGCTTCCCAGTGGCCACATCCTCTTTCTGTCCCTCCACCCCCTTCCTTATTCCACACGTTAGTACCAATAACACATTCCCTCTAGGACTCCTAGCCTGAGTAATGGTCCTACTCCACAGGCCCTCAAGTTACACCCAAGAGGTGGCATCTCCAGTTCTGCTTCACCTCTCCTGCCTTCGCTTTTAATTCTTACACATTATTCCCTTCACTTTCAAAGTTTGTTAAAGTACTTTTCTTTTGCTCTTTTCTGGGAGTGGGGGAGTGGTGACTGGCTACCTAGCCCAACTTCTAATTAGAAGATTATTTATTTGGATATGGAACTTCTATCACACATTCTTGCCCAACTCCCACCCAGGGTAAAGCAGTGCGCTTTCTTTTCTTCAGTTCTGGGCCTCAAACCAGGGCCACACTCACTGAACATGTGCTCTCCCACTGAGATAAGTCCCCAGCCCCTAATAATAGACTTCTGAATTGAGATGCTTCTCATTCAAATCTAGGATAGTTCTAGAAATGTGATACAATGGAACATTTAATTGTAATAGTCAGAGGTTTGTAAAGACTGCAAACAGAGCAATTTATTTTCAGGCACTTAGAAGCATATAAACTAAAAAATGAACACTTTATAAACCTTTAGCAAAGCTCTCAGGCCTGCTTCCATCTTTTTGGCAACTACATATTCTTGCTTTAACTTTGGAAGATTTACCTCTGCAATTCACTGAAAAACAATTGGCAGCTGCATGCCTTCAAGACTGTTCCTACATTTTAATATTATGTGTAAAGAGCAGAAAGTTGCTCCAGGTTACCTCTTTTCAAATATGTCCTAGTTCAATGTCTCAAAAAACGGTGCCAATTTTCACTTAGACATTCTTCTATTTAGTAGATAACCTAAGACTGTTTACTTTATTCCTAAAGTTACTGAAGACTATTTCCATTTTTTAAGTTTTTAGACCAGTAAGATTTGCATGAATGATAACGTGTTCATTATAAAGCATTTAAGCTACTTAGAAAAGCATAAAGAAGTTTTTAAATTATCTAAACTTCTAATAAGCAAAATCAACATCAGGCAAACATTCCAGACATATGCATATACACAGACAGAAAAGAATAATTTTAACAAAAAATGAGTATTTTGCTGGACATGATGGTGGATATCTGTAATCCCAGCTACTCCGGAGGCTGAGGCAGGAGGATTGTAAGTTCCGGACCAGCCTCAGCAATTTAGCAAGACCCTTTCTCAAAATAAAAAATGAAGAGCTGGGATGTAGCTCAGTGGTAAACCACTCCTGCATTCAATCTCAGTATTAAAAAAAAAAAAAGAAGAAGTTTTTACTTTCAAAAATAGTAAATAAAATTCTTTTGGCATTAATAGAAGGAAAAAAAAACTTATTAGGGCTATGGGTGTAGCTCAGTGGTTTAAAAAAAACAACAACAACAACAACAACTTGAGTAGCATGCACAAGGCCCTGGATTCCACCCCTGGCACCACAAAAAATGACAACAAAAAAATTCATAAATTCAAGATAAATATTTCTTTAACATATTTGTCCTCAAAAAAAAGATCATCTAGGGCTGGGGATGTGGCTCAAGTGGTAGTGTGCTCGCCTGGCATGCGAGCGGCCGGAGTTCGAGCCTCAGCACCACATACAAACAAAGATGTTGTGTCCGTCCGCCAAAACACTAAAAAAATAAATAAATAAATATTGAAATTCTCAAAAAAAAAAAAAAAATCATCTAAAAAGGAAAGAAAGACCAAAAAGTTTAAATAGTGAGCTTTCAAAGATATTTCTAAAGAAAACCAAATGTGAAAAACAATAAGAGATTAGATTTGTTTAAATTACATGGTTTTAATTTTAGAAAGTTTCTCCTCTCCTGGATCTAGCCTCACCATCTCTTTCCCTCCCATCCAGCTACCCAGACTTTTTACAAGGTAAATCAGATTTACCTTTTTACAAGGTAAATCTTTAAAAAGAGACAATAATGCTTAAACCCTTAAGAGCTCTCTGATTGCTTCAAAAGATCACCATTCCTAATATAAAAAAATAAAAAGGCACTAATTCACAATTCTTGCAAGGTCTCTAGTATGGGCTGAAAGTTAGTTAGCGCCCTGCCATTCATCCCCAAATTCTTAGGTAAAAGCCCTAATTCCCCAATGCAATGGTATTTGGAGGTATTAAAAAGTTAAAAAAAAAAAAAATTTCAGTTAGAACTAAAGGGTAAGGGCTGGGGATGTGGCTCAAGCGGTAGCGCGCTCGCCTGGCTTGTGTGCGGCCCGGGTTCGATCCTCAGCACCACATACAAACAAAGATGTTGTGTCCGCCGAGAACTAAAAAATAAATATTAAAAAAATTCTCCGCTCTCTCCCTCTCTTACTCTCTCTTAAAAAAAAAAAAAGAACTAAAGGGTAGGCCCCTCAAGATGGGATTTCTATATCTTTTTTCAGATAGATAGAAAGAATGAATATATCCCTAGGAAAGGCCACACACTAAGAAGTCAGGCACCTAAAAGCCAGCAAGAGGGATCAGAACCAGCCAGCACCTTGATTTTGGACTTGCCAGGCTTCAGAACTGTGAGAAAACAAAGGGCTGTGGTTTAAGTGCCCCCTAAGCCTGCTGTATTTTGCCACAGAAGCCTGCGCTAAGATGGTCTGAGAGGCCTGCATAAGCTGCACTGGATACACGGGCCTTTCTTTGTGGAGGTGGCTCCTGAGATCTTGTCTTGCTCATTCCTGCTCCAGAGCCTTTTTTGGACATTCTCTACCTGAACCACAAAGCCAACTCCTACTTGGATTTCAAGGGAGCATCCCCTTGAAAGCCACCAGGAAGCAATGCAAGGAGGTGGAATCCAATTGGGTGTCCTGGTTCCCATGAACCAAGCCTTTTAAAGGTATAACACAGAGGTTAAAAGAAAGTGAGGGGCAAAAAAAAAGGGAATGGGAAGTTCAGAGAAGCATTACAATAGGAAGAGAGAGTAACTGAAGAAAGCAAAGGAACCTACTATCCATTTATCTTTTTAACTTCATTACTATCATCATTGGTAATTGACTGCCATGGATGTTATGACTACAATAAAAAGATGTTATTGTAAGTGCCGAAGTAGTCAGACTTAGGGGAACAATAACTTCTTAGTGGATGGTGCCTTTCTAGTCACCCTCTCCTTCACCTGCTGATGGCAGAAATCCCAAACCCCAGCATCCTCTCCCTGGTGTAAGAACCCAGAAGTGTTTCTGAGCATAATGGGTTTAGCTGGCCTCAAAGTTGACAAAAAATTAGTTGGGCAATTCAGGGTCGGCTGTGGCCTGGACGGTTTAAGAGTGAGGATACCCTAAAAAATGTTCTTGGGAGAGCTCTGAATTGTTCAGAAGGTGGTTAGAACTAGGCTGACCATGTGCAGGTTTTTAGGTCACTGTCAGGGCTGGTTTGGGTGTGCTCAGGATGGACACCCGAAGTGGTACTCAGTCCCATCAACATGGGTGAGGCAGAGTATAATTCAACTCTAGTCCTGGGGAGCCAAGAAGCACTTTTCAAAGCATGGTTTGGATTACACAGGCCCTACAAGAGAGCATGCTTTGTAGTATGGAGGAACTTTTCCTCCCAGGCAGGATGCCCTGGATCCTCCTCAGAGCATTGTGTTCTGAAGCATTGTGTTCTGCCTTACCACAGGTTTTATTATCTTACTACTGTTTACACTGAAGAGTATATGAAAACCACATTTTCTTTTCAGGAATAGATGCCAACTGTAAACCTTCTTTTAAAACAACAACACATTGCTGGGTATGGTGGCGCATGCCTATAATCCCAGCAGCTCACGAGGCTGAGGCAGGAGGTTTGCAAGTTCAAAGCCAGCCTCAGCCACTTAGCAAGACCCTGTGTCAAAATAAAATAACAAAAAAGGGCTGGAGATGTGACTCAGTGGTAAAACACCCTGAGTTCAATCTCTAGTTGTGTGTGTGTGTGTGTGGGGGGGGGAACGACAATAACAACCAAAAAAGAAAAAACCCACACAAATAGAAACCCAGATAAACAATGATTGATTAAATGCACAGTATATACCAGGAAACTTTGTGCATTACATTAACTTAGTAAATGTAAGTCCTCAGTGACCTTCTATATTAGGTATCATGACCTCTGCTTTAAGGTAAAGAAGGAGCTTCATGGAGGGAAAGCAGCTTGTGAAGATCATCCTCAAGTACACAGATGGCACATACAGAATCCAAACCCAGGTCTGACAAGGTCTCACTAGATTGCCTTTCTTTAATGGTTCTAAGGGCCCTCAGTCACTGTATTTATTGCCTCTACTACAATTAGTGCATGGAAGGAGAGGAGAGGTAGGATTTGGGGGTTACTAATATTGTTATTTTTCTCTTACCTCCTTTTAATAGAACTCAAGAAGGTTTTTTTTGCCGAAATAAGCAAATTGAGTTTTATCCAAACAACATTGGAAAATCAAGTTTGTGAAACTTTTCTTTTATATATATATATATATATATATATATATATATATATTAGTTGTAGGTGAAAAAAATACATTTATTTTATTTATTTATATGTGGTGCTGAGAATCAAACCCAGGGCCTCACACATGCTAGGCGAGAGCTCTACCACTGAGCCACAACCCCAGCCCAAGTTTGTGAAACTTTTCCTATGTGATATTTTAAAAAGGCAAAAACGCGGGGGGGTGGGGCTATAGCTCAGTGGTAGAGTGCTGGCCTAGCATGTGTGAGGCACTGGGTTTGATCCTCAGCACCACATACACATAAATAAAAAGGCAAAAATTCCACAAATGCAATTAGATTCCAGCCAATGAACTAGTTAATATGAAGACCTAGATTTGAACATGATTCTGGTGTCTAAGTCAAGTTCAGAGCTCCCTTTCCCTAAAAAACACTTTAGTAAATAAAAAAATTTCACTAGTTATAAAGGTCTTCCTCTCCCTGACAAAGGAGAGAATCTAAGGTCAAAAGGACCCCTGGGGACTGTCCTTTCCAGAGAAACAAGGATACCTGAGGAGCCTCTATAACACCTGAATTGCTTTTTAAAAAAATTATCACTGAATCCACTAGCCCTAAGAGTTCAGTATCCCTGATTGACACAGATAAAAGTTGTTGAAGAGTCTTCTCAAATAATCTTCAGACCTGAAGGTGACCTTAGAGTTGCAGATAAATAGCTTTCCAGGACAGCTGTGCAAATGAGCATAAAGGACGCTGGGGCTGGGGAAGGTGCTTCAGGACACATTCAATCAGATGAAAAATGTGGCTTGTAACATTTATGTTCTATAGCACAGTGTCCTAAATTTCTCTATGATAGTGATCACCTGAGGCACTTGCTAAAAATAACAACTTCCCCACCCAAACCAACCAAAACACCACCAACAAAACAGTATCCCAGGCTCCTCCCAAAGATTGGGTAGGACCAAGAAGAGATTTAGGGAGTTGATATTTTTAAGCATGCACCCCCAGGTGATTCTTCTCATTCTTGCCAAGGTTTGGTGAATTCTGCTAAATGGACATTGTTACAATGCTCTGACACAATATTCTTGTCAAAAGATTGCAACTTTGAAGGCAGGTAAAACTTGTTCGCTTTTTGTTTTTGTTCTCAGAAGGCAGGTCTCACTAAATTATCCAGGCTTAGTGAGAAGAACTCCTACACCCAAGTGATCTTCCAACTTCAGCCTCCAGAGTAACTGGGACTATAGTGCATACCACCACCAGTTGTTGAGTAAAACATTTTCAAAGTTAGAAAGGAAAAAAAAATATTTGCAAAAAGTTAGGAAGAAAAAAATATATTTGTAAAAAGTAGTGTCTGGTTTATAAAAGAAAGGATCTGGTTTTATAATCCTTCCTATTATGTCTATCTCTCTATATATTTGTATACACATACATTTGGACTTCAACTATTATTGTTGTTGCTGTTATTTTGGTACTGGAGATTGTACCACTGAGCTACAGAGCCACATCCCCAGTCCTTTTTGTTTTTTAGTTTGAAACAAGGTCTCACTAGGTTGCCAAGACTGGCCTTGAACTTGCAACCCTTCTGCCTCAGCCTCCCAAGCACTGGGATTATAGGTGTGTACCACTATGCCCAGCTAAAGTTATTTTTTAAACTGCTACAGAGGACAAGAAAATTGAGATGGATGAAACTCCTATGATTTATTTTTGTATAGATCGTATGGAAGCAAGTAGCCAGTAAGACTCAGGCAGAAGCTGGGCAGTGGCACATATCTGTAATCTCAGCAACTCAGGAGGCAGGAGGATTGCAGAAGGATGGCAAGTTCAAGGCCAGCTTCAGCAATTTAGCCGAGCCCTAGACAATTTAGTGAGACCCTGTCTCAAAATAAAAAATAAAAAGGACTGGGGATGTGACTCCGTGGTAAAGCATCCCTGGGTTCAATTCCCAGTACCAAAAAAGCGGGGGGGGAGGGGGGGAGGAGGATATATAAA
>NW_025999998.1:11384449-11449894 GCF_001458135.2 Marmota marmota marmota | reverse complement strand
GGGGGGGGGGGGGGAAGAGGCAGAATTCATAAAATGTATTAAGAACAGATAATAAGTTAGTTCTACATAGGATACATTAACAGAATAAATGGAGTATTTGCATGTTAAATATAGATTAAATAGAAGCAAATGGAATAATAAAGTAAATATTAAATCATATTTATTTAATAAAACATAAATAATGAATATTTAATTCATAATCATACTTACATAATATATTTAATAATTTACAACTTATATTGTTAATAATATTTCATAAATATTAATACTATAATAAAGCCCAGCTCAGGTTACCTCCAGATTGACAGTTCTGCCATTCCTATATTGATTGCCCAAAGGTGGGGCCCATTATATCCCAACCTGGCCCACAGACTGCCCCACACTGCAGACAAAGTACAGCTCCTTGGTGAGCTATAGTTTATCCAAGCCTGTTGTCCTCCATAGAGCAGCATGTGCTGACGTCAAGACTCTCTCCCTCGGCTGAGCCCACTTCAACTTCCACTCTGGTCTTTGTGCCCACCAGCAGCAGGGAAGGCAAGCACTGCAGAGCAATGGGCCGCAGGAACACTGCAAGCATGGGGGGGCCAGAAGTGTGGCTCCTTCATTCCATTTGCATCCTAAATTAATAACATTAGAGGGTCCTACCTCTTTCTCCCTGTTTTCAAGTGGAATAATGGTATGATTGGAATGTCTCGTTTTTGGTCTCTGAGTCTCTCTGTCCCAGAATCTCCAGAAGAGCTTATCTGGCAGCAGCATCCTTGGAGGGAGGCTAAGACTAGTACCCAGCATACTCTTAGAGTAATGGAGAGAAGCAAGCAGGGTGGGGAGCCACAGGAATGCAATTGGGTTTATAGAAGATACAACAAAATCTTTGCTAATGCAGGATGTGAGGGCAGGTTAAACAGAGGAATGAATTCTTTCATTTGGTCTCAGAAATATATGCTGTTTTTCCTGTTTCCAAGTTATAGTCTAAGTTTTTAAACAAATCAACCAAGGTTTATTTCCAAGAGATTCCAAGTTCCTTGAGAATTACATTCTAAACAGTAAATCATATAAACAGTATTTTTCTATTATTTTGTTTCCAAACCAATCCTATTATTCCCAATGATACTATTTTACATACCTTTTCTTCCTGATCTAGTTCTGCCTCTGATGGAACCATTCTTCAGTTGCTAAACCTTGGTTATTTTGGTTTGTTTGTTTGTTTTTGGTACCGGGGATTGAACCCAGAGGCACTTAAGCACTGAGCCACATCCCCAGCCGTTTTTTATATTTTATTTAGAGACAGGGCCTCACTAGATTGCTGAGACTGGCTTTGAATTTGCAATCCTCCTGCTTCAGCTTCCTGAGCTGCTGGGATTATAGGCATGTGCCACCGTGCCCAGCTTCCAGTTGCTAAATCTTAAAAATCTAGTTCCAAGTCTTAGGAAAGCATTCCTCTTTCTTGCCATAATTATTTGACGGAGCAAATTCCATCAGAAGCCTCTTTGAAAGTATGTTAACAGAGTTAAATATCTTAGTAACCAGACTTGAGATCCAAAGTAAACTGGGCACAGTGGTATACTCCTATAATCCCAACATCTTGAGAGACTGAGGCAGGAGGATCACAAGTTCAAGGACAGTCTCAGCAACTTCACAAGGTCCTAAGCAACTTAGAAAGACCCTTTATCAAAAAAAAAAAAAAAAGGTGGGGGTGGGGGGCAGTGCTAGGAATGCAGCTCAGTGGTAAAGTATTTCTGGGTTAAATTCCCAGTGCAAAAAATGTGTGTGTGTTGTGGGGGCAGGCCCCAAATTCCTTAATAGGACACCTATAGCACAAGCGTTAAAACCAAGAATCAACAAATAGGACGAATTCAAACCAAAAAGTTTTTTCTCAGCAAGAGAAATAATATGTGAGGTGAATAGGGAGCCTACATCCTGGGAACAAATTTTTACCTCTCAAACATCAGCTAGAGCTCTAATCTCTAGGGTATACAAAGAACTCAAAAAGTTAAACAACAAAAAAGCAAATAACCCAATCAACAAATAGGCCAAGGACTTGAACAGAAACTTCTCAGAAGAGGATATACAATCAATCAACAAATACAAGAAAAAATGCTCACCATCTCTAGAAATCAGAGAAATGCAAATTAAAACTACTCTAAGATACCATCTCACTCCAATAAGAATGGCAGCCATTATGAAGTCAAACAACAATAAGTGCTGGCGAGGATGGGGGCGGGGAGGTACACTCATACATTGTTGGTAGGACTGCAAATTGGTGCAGCCAATTTGGAAAGCAGTATGGAGATTCCTTGGAAAGCTGGGAATGGAACCACCATTTGACCCAGCTATTCCCCTTCTCGGACTATACCCAAATGACCTAAAAAGAGCATACTATAGGGACACAGCCACATCAATGTTTATAGCAGCACAATTCACAATAGCTAGAACATGGAACCAACCTAGATGCCCTTCAATAGATGAATGGATTAAAAAAATGTGGCATTTATACAGAATGGAATATTACTCAGCACTAAAAAATAACAAGATCATGGCATTTGCAGGCAAATGGATGGCATTAGAGCAGATTATGCTAAGTGAAGTTAGCCAATCCCTAAAAACAAATGCCGAATGTCTTCTCTGATATAAGGGGGGTGACTCAAAATGGGATAGGGAGAAAGAGCATGAGAAGAAGATTACCACTAAATAGGGAAGAGAGGTGGGAGGGAAAAGGAGGGAGAAGGGGAGTTGCATGGAAGATGGAAGGAGAACCTCATCATTATACAGAATACATATATGATGTTGTGATGCGAAAAAGAAAAAAAAAATGTGTCACATTAGATTGGATAGAGAGAAAGGATGGGAGAGGAGGGGAGGAGCTGGGGGGATAGGAAGGGCAGCAGAATAGAATAGACATTATGATTGATGTATGTACATTCCATGTATGTATTATATGTCAAAATACATTCTGCTGTCATGTATGACTAAAAAAAATAAAAATGAATTGTATGGTTAAAAAAATGTGTGTAGGTGTGTTTTGTGAACACATACATATATTTATGTGTGCACATGTATGTATGTACTTCTATACATATATATATATATATATATGTACATATGCCTATACATACACACATATTTTTTGGCAGTACTGGGAATTGAACCTAGGGCCTCAAACATGATAGGCACACACTGAGCTACATCCCCAGTCCTTTTCTGTCCAGGCTAGCCTTTAACTTGCAATCCTCTTGACTTAGGTTTCTGAGTAGCTGGGATTACAGGCATATGCCACTATGCCCAGCAAATTGATTTTATAAATGCGCAACTACTTTGGTTTGCTAATATCAACAATTATATTTCAATATCAAGTAACAATAATTATAATCAAATGATTGTTTTTTTCCCAAAAATTGATTTTTTTTTCAAGTACCAAATAATTATGATTCAGTGTAGGAAAGGATCCTGACTGGGGTCTTTTTTGATCTCAGATTATACAGCCAGATTACCTCTAAATGAATTCAAGTCTGGGCTGCCACCAACCATTTGATTCATACAAGTAAAATTCATACAAGGGCTCTCCACTGATGACCTCTCCCTCATCCAGAAGCTAGATGCAAATTTTTCATCTCAATTTCATCAGGTTAAGTGGAAACCATAAAATAAGCTTCCTCTAGGCTTCCTCACACAGCCTCAGTATCAGGACCCAACATGGGCAGCCTCACACCGCACCTTGCTGGTGACCACAGAGTCCTGCTCATCTGTAGCTTTCCCTAAGGGAAATCTGCATCTAAATTTCCCCAGGCAGTGCCTTGCCTGGCCCATAGGATACCTGAAATCAGCTACAGGACGCCTAAGTGGCAGCATAGTGGGTACAGAAAGTGTTGCAGAGAAGTGGGTAGGAAGGAAAAGAGATAAGAAGCACAGAGAATCCTTTTAAAAATCTGGCCTATGAAAAGTAAGAGAGGTGGGGCTCTGGGTCATCTTTAATGCTTAGGTTCTGAATTCTTCTAAACACGCAGGAGTATAATTAAATTTGTGTTTCAGATCCTCTTGAGCATTACTCACCTATGTGTGCTATATTTAAAAAGTCCAG
Organism: Marmota marmota marmota; assembly: GCF_001458135.2. Classification (NCBI taxonomy): domain Eukaryota; kingdom Metazoa; phylum Chordata; class Mammalia; order Rodentia; family Sciuridae; genus Marmota; species Marmota marmota. The sequence continues at coordinate 11,445,819 of NW_025999998.1, read as the reverse complement.
ACAGATTTCCAGGGATAGGCAGGAAGGCCAACACTGTCTTGTTGATTTCATGAATACAGCATGCACTCTAATTTTTGTATGCAAAAAGTATTTGACTCTTGACTAAAGCATTAGAAAGTTACTAAGAATAAAGTCTTCTTATTTTTATTTTTCTCCTGCTTACACAGTATACTAACTCCTCTTAATGATGAAAGTTTTCTTGAATTGCTAAAATGACAAAGTCTTTGTAGATTGGTATTTGGAGTGCTGCTCTAGGATACTGGTATCATTGTATGGCTACTGACAAAACTACTCGTCTGAAATCTCATTGGCTGGGTTATTGTTAACTTGCTAAATCCCTGAATGTAGAAACAATTCCAAGTAGATGCATAAGAAAATTCAAGTAAATACAAATTTAAGAGCTAACACATTGTTAGGCTACATATTTACAGACAGACTAATTTGGGAAGGAAATTAAGAACAAGACAGCTATTCTCAAATAATCAGTGTGTTCACAGTGTCCTATGTATTTAAAAGTATCAAAAAGAGCATCATCATCTGAAAAACAAAGCCCCTTTCATTTATGAATTTTAATACTCTATTCAATATACTCTAGTATATTCAATGTACTTCATATACTCTAATAATTTCCCACCAGCTCTCGTATAGCAGATAAGACAGGCATCTGAATTATCAGAGTCCTTCAGGGGCTGGGGATGCAGCTCAGTGGTAGGTCACTTGCCTAGCATGTGAGCTCCATCCATGGTACCATAAGAGCCCAAAGCTACCAGAGTAGCAGCCTGGAACCCTGAATTCCACAACAATGGGGAACCAAAAAGAAACATAGGAGAGAAAAAGAAAATTCTAGAAAGCAGTGGAGCACTGGGTAAAAGAGCACAGCTACTGGAGACAGACAGATGCAGGTTTCAGTGAGCCCCAGTTCTGCTACTTCTTAGGTTGGAATCTGACGACTTTGCCCACCATCCATTTTGACCTACAAAAATGGCAGTGGCTCAATTTAGTATGATATGGGCAGGTGGCCTACATACTCTCTAAGCTTCCATATACAGTTGTGATGAATTGAATTGTCCCCTCAAAATTCATAAATTGAAGTTCTGCCTACCCCCCCCCATACTCGACACCTCAGAATGTGACTTTATTTGGAGACAGGGCAGTTACAGAGGTAAATTCAGCTATAGAGACTTCTCTAAAGTGGGTCCTAAACCAAAATGACAAAATAAAAAGGGAAATTTTCAACACAGAGCCACACGTAGAGGGAAAATGATGTAAAGAGACAGAGAGAGAGAAGACACCCATCCATAAGCCAGCAAGAAAGCCCTGGGACAGATCCTTCCCTCACCGCCCTCCAAGGGAACTAACCCAGCCACACATTGAGTGTGAACATCTAGCCTCCCAAACTGGAAGACAATAAATTCCTGTTGTTTCAGTCACCCAGTGCTTTGTCCCTCCAGCAGCTCTAGCAAATGGGGATTCCAGGGCTGGTGACGGATCTCAGTGGTAGAGTGCTTGCTTTGCATATGCAGAGGCCCTCAGTTCACTTCCCAGAATTGCACAAAAACTCACAGTGGGTATCACAGCTGGACCTGCACCTCCTAGGATGGTATGAGAACTAGATGAGACAATGCAGGTAGAGTATCTAGCACAATCCAACTGAATCACAGCTGAACTTCCTCACAAGGGGAGGATTTTAAAATTCCTCATGCCCCAATAGGCACTGAGGAAATTAAGACTAAGATATTCTTTGGCTAACTAAATCTACACACATATATTTCCTGCCCTTTGTCCCACTTTGCCGCCTCTTGTGAACACCTTCCATGCACCTGAGCTCCCCAAAATGGAGATTTGAGACAGTTTCTCTTCCTCAACACTGGCTTTGAATAAACTTATTTTCCTGCCAACCTGACTCCTGAGTATTGTGGAACCTAAGTGGTAAAGCCCTTCCCATAGGTAGTAACACAACAACACAAGATGCACCCCAACGTGGTCATCGTTATTACAGGTCAACGCTTCATTTCATACCAGAATCACAATGACATTCTAGGACAATCACAAACCTTTCTTCTAGCCTGGTGCAGCATCTCCAGGCCCCGTGATGGACGATCGCTTCTTCCTGAGTTTCTTTTCCCCTCTTTGCACATCTAGCCAACAATTTTTCATCCTTGGGTTTCCTCTCAAACATCATCTCCCCAGGAGGCCACCCCTGACTGAGCCACCACTTCTGGCCTTCTGTCATAGCCACTAGAAGAACACAGGTACAGTCCTTTTCTCCCAGCAGTGCAATTACTAATCCCAAACCAGACTCCTAAGTCCCCCGGGGGTGAGCTTTTAGGTCCCTCTAAATGTCCCTTAGGCAGTGCTATGTGATATGATCCTTAAATATTTGAGGAAAAAACCCCTTAGCCACAGGTAGGGGAACTGGCTACAAAACACACATCAGCACACCATCTACAAACAAACCCATGCTCTAAAATTCCTATTTAAGGTACACTCCAGGTTAGGGGTTCTTAAACTATGGTATGCAAACCCCAAGAACTTGTTAGAAATGCCAATTCCTGGCCTCACCCACACTGCCTGAAGCAGAAATTATTATTTTTTTTAATATTTAGTTTTTAGTTATAATTGAATACAATGCCGTTATTTTATGTATTTATTTTTATGTGGTACTGAGGATCCAACCCAGGGCCTTGTGTATGCAAGGCAAGCCCTCTTCCAACTGAGTTACGTTCCCAGACCTGAAGCAGAAATTCTTGGGGGTGGGGCCCAAGACTGTTTTCACAAGACCTCCAGCTGATTCTGATGTAGGCAAAGTTTGAGAACTATTGCTCTGAGTGTGTCCAATTCAATATGAGCAGGTGTGGCTGCTTGCTGTGACCTCCCTGAGATACCCTACAGATTGAGGAGCCCTTAGGTAAGGGCACTCTACCACTGAGCTACATCCCCATTCCTTTTTGTCTTTTGAGATAGGGTCTCACTAAGTTTCCCAGGCTGAACTTCTGCCTCAGCCTCCCAAGTATTTGAGATTCCAGGCGTGCACCATTGCACCTGGCTCAAGGTTTCACTTTCAACTCACTTTTCTAAGCCCCTATGATGAGATGACACAGTGAAAACCTCTAAGGTATCTAAATAATGAGATTCCATGTCTAGGAAGTGAGGCTCTGCCCTGGAGCCTTAGCATCCTTCCTAAAGGCAGAGGCCAAGATCATGTTGCCAACTCAGAAAGGTGATCATCAAAGCCCCTTAAAGTAGCAAGAAACAAACCCAGGCAACTAGTGCTTATCCCAGCAGACTCCAAAATGGACAAGGAGGTCAGAATAGCCAGAGGCTGATGATCATTCCTCAGGTCAAGAGCAGATTCTACAGACACCCTCTTACTCCCTACTAGACATTGCTAATGGATCACAACATGCTCAACAAGCTTGGGCAGCACCTAGAAATCTTTAACTAGAGGTAACCACATCAATTGATCAGAGCTGACCTTTAAGAAAAACCTGTTTACTGACCTGCATTTAGGAGTTAAGTCTTCATGCTCAGTAGAGTTAGTTTAAAATCTTGTGACTATAGAAATCTCACTGAACCTGGGAGTCAAGGGCTATGCACCCTTGGGGAAATCGTTTACACTTTTTGAATCTCAGTTTATTTATCTACAAAAGGGCTGCGGGGTCATAGCTCAGTGGCAGAGTGCTTGCCTAGCTAGCATGCATGAGACACTGGGTTCAATTCTCAGCACCACATATAAATAATTTTTTTTTTTTAAAGGGTGGGTGGAGGAGGAGTTGACTTCCTGTGGGGTTGTTTTCAGGAGAAAGCACCTTACACAGCACCTGGCAAACAACAGGCTCTTAATGAACGTTTTCTGGATCTGAAACTAGGACAATGTGGGATGCTCTGGAAAAAATCCTCACCACTGATGGAACTTGCCTAAGGCTAATTCATCCCAGATGCTCAACTTAAGTGTTTACACAGGAAAGAGCTCTGGAGTAGGCACAGACTTAGGAAACCAAACCCATGTCAGAAAGGTGTGGCAGTAGGACAGGTTTAGGGAATCACAAGGCAGGTATTTATCAGGTGGGTCTTGTTTGAGTCAGAAGAAGCCTTCCTCTCAACAAATAAATGCAGGTCCCTCTAGGATGATCTGTTTGTGTCCCTCAAAACTCATATAGTGAAACTTATCCTCCAATGTCATGGCATTAGGAGGTAGTGCCTTTGGAGGTGATTAGGTTAACGGGCCTCCCCCTGGTTAGCACCTTATAAAAGAGGCTACAGAGAGCTAGCTAGCTAGCCCCTTCCACTGCATGAGAACACAGAAGATGGCATGTATGAAGAAGCAGGCCCTCAGCAGACACCAAGTCAACCAAATGTTAAGAAATAAAGTTCAGGCGAGGTGTCATGGCTCATGCCTGTAATCCCAGCAGCTTGGGAGACTGAGGCAGGAGGATCACAAGTTCAAAGCCAGCCTCAATAAAAAAGTGAGGTGCTGAGCAACTCAGTAAGACCCTTTCTCTAAATAAAATGCAAAATAGGGCTGGGGATGTGACTCAGTGGTTGAGTGTCCATGAGTTCAATCCTAGGTACCCCCCCCCCAAAATAAAAAGAAAGTTCTATGAGGGGCACACTGGGGATGTGGCTCAGTGGTAGAGTATTTATCTAGAAGGCAAGAGACCCTGGGCCCAGCACTGCAAAAGAAAAAGAAAAAAGAAAGTTCTGTTGTTTTCAAGTTACCTAGTCTAAGGTATTTTGTTATAGCAGATCAAAAAGACTGAGATATATACTCTTTTACAATCCATACTCTCCTTCCAATTTATTAGATTTTATCAATAGATTCCACCTAGAAATCTAGTTTCAGGAAAATCACTTCTGGGGTCTGGGTAAACAGGTGTAGTCCAATATTTGGAAACTTTAAAAGACCATAGAGAATATCTCCACATCTGAAACCACTCCCAGCCCTGTTGACTCAGTGCAAACTGAAGACTTCCCTACTCACTTGTACCCATTTAGACAAGCTGACTCTGAGAAAGAACTTGCTATTCATTCATTCAGTTAGCTTCATGTTGACATGCCCGCTGCTCTGAGGCTTAGAAACACTGAGACCTGTGCCCAATATCACACGTTAGAAGGCAGAGCACTGGAATTTGAACAGCTATCTGCTGATCTGGAGTGTGCAGTTCACATACCACTGAAATCCAGTTCTCACATATGGCTAGGAACCGCCCAGGCAGGGGCTGCCAGCTTAAACAGACAGGAATTATAAACCAAGCACAGAAAAAAAATTCCAACTCCGTTCCAGGCAGCCATGGACTGACCTATAATCAGAGGTTAAAGTCTAACTAAGAACAAATACATCTGTCAAAACAAAATTTAATACCTTGTAAATCTTATGTAATTCATACTTAAAATTGAATCCATAAATAGATAATGCTCACTCTTAGCTCTTTCACTAAAAGCTTGTACATAATTAATCTTTAGAAGCCAGTGTGTTGACTGTCTTTTATATCTTCAGCAAAGTGCTTACATTGTTATAGTACTTTATTCCCTCAATGACAGTGAAAACAAATGACTTACCATAACAACCTCCAACCCCGACAGCATGAACATCAAATGCCAATCTCACCATCTAGGCATTCATCCTATTTTATTTTGCAATACTAAGGACTGAACCCAGGACCTCATGCATACTGAGTTCTACCACTGAGCTACATCCCCAGCCCTTCATTTTTGTTTTGAGACAGTCTTACTATATTGCCTGGGCTGGCCTCGAACTTGGGATCCTCCTGCCTCAGCCTCCAAAGTAGGTGGGATTACAGGTGTGCACCATTGCCTTGGGCTGTAGGCATTTATTACGAAACCCACGAGTTATACTTAACATGGCTTGGCCAGGAAAACACACTCACACACACATACCCCTTGGCAAAGTTAGAAACTATCAATTCAGACATAAATGCAGGTAAGATATTTCTATTTGTTGAGTGGGTGTGGTGGTACATGCCTGTAACCCCAGCAACTCAACAGGCTGAGGCAGAAGGATGGCAAATTCAAAGCCAGCCCCAGCAGCTTAGCAAGGCCCTAAGCAACTTAGTGTGACCCTGTCTCGAAAGAAAAAAGAAAAGGGGTGGTGGGAGAGGCTGGGGATATGGCTCAGTGGTTAAGTGCCCCCAGGAAAAAAAGATATTTCTGTTTATTAATAAATAGGACATTACCATTAAGTTTTCTATGAGACTTTATATGTCAGCAACATAGAAAATGACAATCTGGATGACATCTAGGATATGAAGTGATTTACATCAAACTTTTTAAAAAATATTTATTTTTTAGTTGTAGTTGGATGCCATACCTTTATTTTATTTATTTTTATGTGGTGTTGAGGATCGAACCCAGAGCCTCGTACATGCTAAGTGGATGCTCTACCGCTAAGTCACAACCCCAGCCCCTACATCAAACTTTTGGTAGAGAAGACCCAGTAACTAGGTTGCTGAGAAACAAATTAGTAAATACCTGGGAAAGCAGGCTGCTGGCCAGCAGGAGTCTGTGCTTCGTAGAATATTTGCGTCTTGAGCTGGAGCCCAGGTGCCAGTCCCACTCACAGGGAGAGGATAACAACGTGGTATTCCGCACCCTGGAAAGACAGTACGGTTAAAAATCCAACCTGGTCATTCCCAGGATAGTGATTAGCTGGAATGCACCAAAGCTCACGTATACCCATCTCACCCCCTAGAGCACAGATTTTAGTGTACTCACAGACTTGAGCAACCATCCATCCCCCTGATCCATATTAGAACACTCTCATTATCCCCCAAAGAAACCTTACATCCTTTAGCCTTCACCCTCAGTCCCCTCATTCCCTCCCTGTTCCCAGCCCTAGGCCACCACCAATCTCATTTTTGTTTCAGTAGATAAATCTATTTTGGATATTTCATATAAATGGTCACATACAGTATGTGACCTTTGGTGACTGCCTTTTTTTACTTAGCATAATGTTTTACAAGTTTTATTCATGTTATAGCATGTATCAGAACTTCATTTTTTTATGGACAAATAATATTCCATTGTGAGGATCCACCACATTTTATTTATCTATTCATCAGTTGATGGACATTGGGTTGTTTCTGTCATTTGTCTATTCTGAACACTCATGCACAAATGTTTATGAGAGTTTGTTTTTCATACAATGGAATTATTGCCCCTAATGTTTTCATTTAAAAAAAAAATGAGTAAATGAGTGAACATGCAAAGTTTGATATTGTCAATCCACCTGAAGTTCATCCTTTTTTTTTTTTTTTTTTTTTNCCTTTTTTTTTTTTTTTTTTTTTTGGCAGATTGCAGATATCAAATATCAAACCCAGGGCCTCATGCATGCCCAGCAAGCGCTCTACCATTGAGCTACATCCCCAGCCGCTGAAGGTCATCCTAAAAAATACGGTTTTTCTTTTTATTTCTTTCTTTTTCTTTTTCTTTTTTTTTTTTTTTTTGTACTGGGGATTGAACCAGTGGAGTCTTGCCACCAAGAAGCTACATCCCAGCCCCTTTTTTATTTTTTATTTTGAGACGGGGTCTCACAATAAGTTGCTGAGAATGGCCTCAAACTTGTGATCCTTTTGCCTTAGCCTCCCTGAGTTGCTGAAATTATAGGTGTGCGCCACCATGCCCTGAAAGAACAAGATCTTTTCAGAATTCACCTTTTAGGTGAAGAAAAAAATCACTCAATAGGTGAGAAATAGCAGGGGGAAAAAAAAAACTTTTAAAAAAATCGGGGTAAAATATACATAAAACTTACTATTTTAAAGTGTACAATAGAGAAAACATTTTGAACTAAAAAACTTCTATAATACTGGCTCATGTTTATATTTGTGGGTGTCCACCATCAGAAAACATGATAAATACTTTCTCTTTTCACCCCTCAGTGCAAGAAAATCCAGTGAATACCACTGTGAAGCCAGGTGACGTGGTGCACACCTGTAATCCCAGCAACTCAGACACTGAGGAAGGAGGATTGCAAATTCAAGACCAGCCTTGGCAATTTGGTGAGACCCTGTCTGAGAATAAAATGTAAAAAAGAGCTGAGGGTTTGGCTTAGTGCTACAGGGCCTCTGGGTTTAATCACCAGCACAAAAAGAGAAAGAGAGAGCGCGTGGAGCAGGGGAGACAGACACATACCCCTATTGCACATTTTTATGATTCTGCATTCTGCTTGCCTCCAACACCACCAGGAGGCAAGCTCATTTCTGGCTTGTGCCCGGGTTCTGGCAGCTTCCCTTGGGCAATCACAGGAAGAACATCTAGTGGGAGAAAGAATGTGGCTTCCCACCAGCTCTGGACATGCTCTTCTGTTTGCTACACACAGTGACACTGTGGCATCTGTATAAAGCAATCTACTAGCCAGAAGTGTTGGAGTATACTGTAATCCCAGCCTTGGGGCTGGGGGCAGGGCAGCCAAGGCAGGAGAATCACAAGTTCAAGGACAACCTGGATAATTTAGCAAGATCCTGTCTCAAAAAAAAAAAAAAAAAAAAAAAGGTGGTGGGGAGGGGCTGGGGATGTGGTTCAGAAGTAGAGCATCCCTGAGTTCAATCCCCAGTACCCCAAAACAAAATAAAACAAAACAAAAAACACTCTACTCCCTACATCCCTCCATGATGAAACAGAAGTAGAGGACAGTGTCTGATTTTATTTGTACAGGCGGGCGGCCCATTTCCCTTCTCAAGGATCAGCAGGAAATGTAGGCAAAGGCTAAACCGAGGCCATCTGGACATCCTACAAAGCAAGCGGTGGGATTAGAGCCCAGCCCATACGTGGTTTCTATTATTACTCCCAAAGATAAATAAATGGCTAGCAAATCAAGATGCGCTTGGTTATGCTTGGAGCCTGAATATGGGATTTTTCTGTATGTAACAGCTCGAAAGAGAACTTGCTTCTTTTAGTGAAACAGATTGTTTCTTAATTCAATCAGCCTTTTGCATTTCTAAGATATCCTGGCTTCAGCTTTCTTTTTGTAATATTTTAAGGGTTTTTGACATGTAAAAACTGCTAATAACATTCAGTCATTTTTAAAATACCCTATTATTGACTGGGGCCTCTAAACTAGGAAAAGCTTGGAGGAAGCAGGTAAAATCTATTCTTGGTTTTCAATAGTTTGGGCGTATACATAAGCTATTGCCAGCTAATGTTAGAACTGAAAAACTATACAAATTTTAAAAGGCATGCCTCGGTATGTTTGTGTTAGGTGTTGATTCTTTTTCCCCGCTTTCATGCATGACTATACAGAGACTGAGTAAGCAGTGGCAGACATTTGCTGAGCACCTACTAGGCCCTGAGCAATGAGGGAAATGTGCACGTGTAAATCTCCTCATCTCTGCTTCAATGAACTTGCAACACTCAGGAAATTGTTGGTTGGTAACTGTTTTACAATCATGTGAATGTACAGTTTGCAGATTAGAAGCCCCAGATTAGTCCTCCCTCTAGACAACAAGAAAAAGACTAAAGGGGGAAGGGGAAGGGAAAAGAATAAATTCCTTGAGATTTTAAACATGGATTATTTCTGACTTCAATTATGTTTTAATACACAAAATCAACTACTCCTGAAAACTATGTAGTATTACTGTGAACTGAGGAATCACTACTACTACTTATTATTATTTATTTTTTACTTATAAATTTTTTTAGGGTACTGGGGATTGAACCCAGGGGTATTTATTTAATCACTAAACTACAACTTCAGCCCTTTTTATTTTGAGATAGGATCTTGCAAAATTGCTTAGAGCCTCGCTAAATTGCTGAAGCTGGTCTAGAATTGGAGATACTTCTGTCTCAGTATCCTGAGTTGCTGGGATTACAGGTGTGTACCACCACTCCTGGCAGAATACTTCTTGAGAAGAATAGAAGGGACAGAATTATTTGAAGAAAAATCAACCTCACTGGTTATTCAGCCAGCCCAATAGAAATCTCTGATCACACATATATGGGAAGATTTCCCTCCATAGAATCACAGCCAACAATCTTACCTCCTTAACACCATGATCTTTAGCAACTGCTGGGAGGGGAAGTATTGGACCTAAAATCCACCAGGAAGATTAGAAGGTGCAAGGTCAAGAATAGCAAGTAGGCTTTAAGGGAAAGTGTAATGAAAAGATGCTTGTTTCTCACAGTATGGTTCATGGAGTAAATCATCAGCATCACAGGGGCCAACTGCATTACGGCATTACGTAGGAGTTCATTAGAAATGCAAAACCTGTTTTTATTGTATTTTTTTGTTTTGTTTTGTTATGTTTTTTTGGGGTGGTGGTAGTAGTACTGGGATTGAATCCACAGGCATTCTAGCACTTAGCTATATCCCAGCCCTTTACATTTTGAGACAGATTCTTGCTAAATTGCCTGGGCTGGCCTCAAACTTGCATTCCTCCTGCCTTATTTTCCTCAATAGCTGGGATTACAGATGTGTACCATCATGCCCAGCAGAAATACAAAATCTTATGCTCCACCATAACCTACAAAATCAGAATCTGCATTATAGTAGATAATCCATAGGCCTATTAAAATTTAATAAATAAGACATCAAGATATCTCTGAAAGATGCAGAATTGATGCACGAAATCGACACATGTCAGCAGGAGATAAACCCTTCTAGGATACCCAGAAAGGGGTGTTTACTCTTAGTAATGGATGTAAATATGTTCCAAGAAGGGCTATATCAGGTAATAAGGGGGTCAGCAAGCAAAAAATGGGAATTAGTGAAACAAAGTTTTGTCCATGTGTATTCAAAGAATGCAAAGAATTATAGACACAAGGAAAACCTCATTTGATGCTGTGCTATGTCTTCAGGCTTAAAGGAATGTTTCCTTTCTCTCTCTCATGTTATTTAAGGGTTGGAGGCCTAGGTCAGGGATAGAGAGCTTGTCTAGCATGCATGAAGCCCTGGATTCAATCTCCAGTATCACAAAAAAGAAAATAAAGTAATATTTAACTTTCCTTATTAAGGATCATTTTGTAAAAAAAATAATTTGACTTCTGTTTGACTTGATTTGGAGAAAGGAGGAGAGACAGAAATAGTTTTCCTTAGGGTACTTACTCATTCCAATTACTGGGAAAAGCTTTCTCCAAACAAAATTTAAATATCTGGCTATCAGTTTATGTATCTGAATCATGTGAGCTTGTTTAGGGTGCATTCCTTCATGAATGGTCCTGAGCCACAAACAAGAACCTCTACTTTCTGTTTGAGGGCCAAGTCCTGGATCATGATGACTCAAAGGAGGCCAAGTTTGCTGCTTTTCAAATGAAAAGACTAAATCACAGTTTAGAAATGGTAATATAGGGACCATGTGTCACAGCTCCCCAGTTCCCCAACTACAAGTTCAGAACAAACATCCCTAAGGAACTGCAATACTCCTTTCCTGCTAAGTCTAAACTTGGCCCCAGGGTCCTCCCATCAGCTGGTACCTGCATGCCATATGAAATCCATTTGCCATCCCTGATAAAAGATTCTCCCAGCTCTAAAATTCTGTTATGCCCAAACCAAAGTCCAGACTTCAGCATGCCCAGTATCCATATCACAATTTGGTCAATTAAGCATGATTTCCATAAGCCCTCCCCAAACACCATTAACCCACTTAAGTCACTACATGCTCCTTGGCACCTGCTCTCACACACACACTTCCTTTGACTTGTAAGAGAATAATAGTAAAATAATAATAATGTTGTCTAGGAATTCCATTGCATCTCTAAAACTTCCCAAGTATCTATTTTTTTTTTCTAGTAAAGAGTACTTTTTACAGTTGGAAAGAAAATCTAAACCAAATTTCTCACCAGAAGTACTACTGCCATTTTGGACTAGATAATTATTTGTTGGGGACTGTCCTGTGCATGGCAAGATGCTGGGCAGTCTCCCTGGCCTCCACTCACAGATGCCAGTAACAGTCCTGTGTTGTTACAACCAAATCTGCTCCCAAGACATTGATGCCAAATGTTCCCTTGGGGACAAAATTCCTCACCCCCACCTCCACCGAGAACCACTGACCTTAACGATTATAGTAATTCTATAAGACAGATAGATGAAACTATGGGTGATTTTTTTCCCCTTATTTTTCTGTATTTTCTAAATCTTCTGTAATGAATGGGTACTATTTCTATGATAAAAATAGGCCAGAAATATTCTAATTTTTAAAAATATTTTTTAGCTATAGATGGACACAATATCTTTATTTATTTATTTTTATGTGATGTCAAGGATCAAACCCAGTTCCTCATTTATTCAAGGCAAGCGCTCTACCACTGAGCCACAACTCCAACCCCAGAAATATTCTATTTTTTAAAAGAAATTTCATTTGCTAAACAGACACCTCAGGTTGACTGTCACTGTGCATTTCATGCAATTTAAAAATTAAACTCAAACCCTAAAAATGCTGTTTACGACCAGGCACCTTAAACCAGCAACTCTTTGAAGTGTAAAAGATACAAAAGAAAGACTGTAAGAAAAGAGCTTAAATTGAGGTCTATAGCCATGTAGAAAAGGACTTCTAAGCCCTCTGCAAGCATGGTAAATCGGTGGGCTCTACAAAGAGCTATGACATGAAAACTACTGTCTTAAGAAAAGTTTTTCCCTGAAAGATAGTCTGCATATACATTTTATCCACTGTTTTTACAATGATGGGAATAAAACCCAGGGTCTCACGCATGCTAGGCCAGCACACCCACTAAACTGCGCTCCAACCTCTGCCCATCCACTTTAACCAGAAAAACACTTGCATTGATAAGGGGAAAAAAATAGTAAGGCACATTTTCTTCATCTGTTAGCATTGCTACATTTCTAGACCATGCAAAAAAAATTTCAAAATTAGAGAATTTAAATATCTAGATTGTAAAAATGGGCTCTTGACTGTTACTTTGTCTCTGTGGGGGTTAAAAGTGTTATCCAAGAATTTCATCATTATTTTAAAATCATTCTAGGAGCAGCATATCCTCCAAGAAGCAATCTGTTATCTGCATGAGAAAAATGCCTCTTTCCTCTCTGTGGGCTCCCCAAACAGCGAAGAAAATATTAATATTTCTAGGGAGAAGCTTCCATGCTCCTCTGCTTACCCAGGGTGCTGCCAAAGGTTCACGTGCCTTCTGCTTTCAGGGAGAAGTTCTCTCTTGTTAAGTGGGGTGATCCCAACTGCTGCTTCCAGAATACCTATGTACTTCTTGTACCTCATCTTGTCTCCCCCAATGCAAGGTCCTGCAAATATCAGTCACTGTACAGACGAAGCAACAGTACTAATCTTTGCTGTACTGGAATCTACTGCTCCTTTCTGATGCGCTGTGTATCCCTGGCTAAACCTGTCAAATATAGCAGTGGGGTAAGAAGGGAGAAGGAGGCCAAACCACGAAGGATGAGAAGGTCTCTCAGATCTCCCTGCAAAGACGGTGTTATTGAAGGCTGAAAAATGCTGAATGAAGCACTAAAGAAAATGATTTGCAGGAATGACAGTAGTTTTAAATACAGCACTCTAACATACACTCCCCAATTAATCCGCACATAAATCTTTGAGGCCACTAATCCTCCACGTACTAATGGCACACGAGGTGATTTATCTCAAGGTCTTGTAATAATTGATCCAAAAAGCCTGCTTGCCTCTGGATGTGCTGAAATCAGAAACAAATTTGCTTTTTCTACAAACATGTATGTGCTTTGACAAATGTGGAGGGAATTCCAGTTGTCATTTTATAGCAATATATTTCTAACTGCTGTAAGCTCTTTGTTTAGTTCAATAGCAAAGCAAAGATTGATTAATTCATTAAGAAACAATTTTAGGCTGGAAGTGGTGCAGGGCTGTAATTCCAGCAATTCAGAGGCTGAGACAGGAGGATGGCAAGTTCAAGGCCAGCCTCAGCAACTTAGTGAGACCCTGTCTCAAAATAAAAAATTTAAAAAAGGGGCTAGGGATGTGGTTCTGTGGTTAAGCATCTCGGAGTTAAATCCCTGATATCAAAACAAAACAAAACAAAAAAACAAAACAAAAAAAAGGAAGTGATCTTAGGTTTTTTTTTTTTTTTTTTTTAAAGATAGAGTGAGAGAGGGAGGGAGGAAGGGAGAGAAAGAGAGAGAATTTTTAATATTTATTTTTTAGTTTTTGGCGGACACAACATCTTTGTGTGTATGTGGTGCTGAGGATCGAACCCGGGCCGCACGCATGCCAGGCGAGCGCGCTACCGCTTGAGCCACATCCCCAGCCCCATTAGGTTTTTTAAAAATATATTTTTTTCAGTACTTCTAAAACCCAACATGGATGAACCCTGTTGTCATTAAAAAACATTGGAGATATTCAGAATCTATCATCCCTCTTTTTTTGTAAGACTCTTTGTTTGGCTTCAAGGAGCTTTCTTACTCTGTCCATGGGGAATATAAGGCCAATCTATCATAATGGTCCATCTCAGGGCTATGGTACACATGACCTAGACCAGATCAACATCTTCCCTGGGATGAAATATGACATTAGGGTAGAAGTTTTCTCTGTCCATTGGTGTTAGTAACAGGGTTAGGACTGTTGGCAGACATGTGCCCCACCACCCAGAGAGGGATCTTCACTAGTAGATGACAGATAGCACCAGAAGAAATTCATGACATCCTTTGAGTTTCTAGATCCAGCTATGCCTAGTCACTATTGACCCAGGAGATTCTAGTAATACCTCTCTGCCCACTACCACCAGGACTGGGCATTGAACCCAGGACCTCCCACATGATAGCCAAGTGCTCTACCACTGAGATACATCCCTAGTCCTTTTTATGTTTTATTTTCAAACAACAACTGGCTAAACTGCAGAGGCTGGCCTCCAACATGCCATCCTCCTGCCTCAGTCTTCCAAGTAGCTGTGATTACAGGGGTGTGTTTCCACATCCAGCTCAGCTCTACTTTTTTTTTAAAATATATATATTTTTTAGTTGTAGGTGAACACAATACCTTTATTTTATTTATTTTTTATGTGGTGCTGAGGCTTGAATTCAGTGCCTCACATGTGCTAGGCAAGCTCTACCACTGAGCCACAACAGTAGCCCCTCAGCTATACTTTTATTAAAGCTTATTATGTAAAAACGTTGGTGAATTTTAATATTAGTTATGTTTCTGTCAGTCTGAAAGGGGTCTAAGAGGTCTAACTGATATACCTCCTCCCTCACTAACCTCTTTGGGCTGTTTTTTTCTTTTTCTTTTTCTTTTTGATATGTTATGACAACACATAGGAATTATGATCGTCCTTGTCCAAACTCATGTATGGAGGTAAAATAGAAAAGGGTGATTGGAATGGTGGGGGCACCTGTAATCCAAGCTACTCAGAGGCTAAGGCAAGGAGGACTGTTGGTTCCAGGCCAGCCTCCGCAATGTGGCAAGACCCTGTCTCAAAATTTTTTAAAAAGGTGGGAGCACAGCGGGCTGGGATTTGTCTCAGTGACTGACCATCCATGGGCTCAATCCTTTGTATTAAATAAATTTTAGCAAGGGCTAGAGACACAGTTCATAGTTAGAGCACCCCTGGGTTGAATCCCCAGTACCAAATAGAAGAAGAAAAAAGATGGAGGAGGAGGAGGAACTGGGCACAATGGCACATGCCTATAATCCTAGCGACTAGGGAGATTAAGGCAGGAGGACTGCAAATTTGAGGCTAACCTCAGCAAATTAGTGAGACCCTGCCTCAAAATACAAAATAAATAGGGCTGGGGATGTGGCTCAGTGGTAAACTGACCCTGGGTTCAATCCCTAGTAACCAAAAAAAAAAAAAAAAAAAAAAACCTGGTAATAAAAATAAATTACACATTCTTCCTAATAAGAATTTATTCTGCTCTTCTTAGTCTTTATATTTAAGTTTCTAATTTAGAAATGATGGGGAATAGAGTACATTTTAATTAACTTTGTATACCAGTATCTACCAGAACATTGTATTATTAATTATAATTTAAACCTATAATTGTTGAAGGATTGAATGGGACCAAGTGAGAATTAAGGAGACTTTGGGTTGCCTTCCTATTATATAATGAAGAATTATTACATTTGCCTGATACTTTAGAACACATGAGTAAATCAGTGAGAAGACAAGTGAACTGCAGAAACATATGAAATATAGATCACAGATAATATTGTGAACAATGGCCCAGCTAAAATTGTTTTTATTTGTTCTTTTCAGCTATAGATGACAATAGAATCTATTTTGATATATTTATACAGCATGGACTATATCTCATTCTAATTAGGATCCCAGTCTTGTGGATGTACACGATGATGAGTTCCTGTGGTATATTCATATATGTCAGATGGGCAATTTAGTGAGGCCCTAAGCAACTTAATGAAACCCTGTCTCAAAATAAAAAACAAAAAAGACTGGGGATGTGGCTCAGTGGTTAAGCACCACTGGGTTCAACCTCCTGCACCCCCCCCAAAAATAGTTTATTCTTTAAAGCATTCATAATATTTTATCTCGAGAACTAATATATTTTAAGGTTTATTAAAATATATTACTTTCAAATTAATATATTCATATAAAAATATATATATTCATATATATGAGAAGAAATGCTTACAAATCCGATAGGGGTACATGAGCCAAAAGTCTGAAGTTGGGTGATTTAAATATCCCCTCATCTACACTCTTAGCCTCAATTTCCCCATTTATAAAATAAGAGAATTCAACAGATGACAGATACATTTTCTACCATCACTGACAACAAACATCAAAAGGCTAAGACCTCCCACTTCACTTTACCTAATTAGACAATTAATCTGACCACAATAAAGTGGTGAGAAACAAGGGATAACCATTTGGTCTGAGCATAGTTCATTTCCATAGTATTCATGAATTTCACTCCCACTGGTGTTCTGCAAACAATTAGTACCAGTTAGTCACAAGAATTCTTTTATCGGCTGAACTTGAACTTGGCCAGCTACAGCTGCCACCACTGAAAAAAAGTTCCAATACAGCCTTCATTTCATCATAGATGTAATTGCACTCACACAACAGCCTTTGTTCTCACAAACTGTGTTTCTAATGATGCATGATAAAATTACTATATGACCCTCTCAAATGAAGAAATGAAGCCTGAGCCAACCACAATAAAAAATCAAGTTAAACTTGTTACCCAAAGGAAGCTGTTTTACCGCATTGAAAGTGACAATGTTTTATGAGTGCCATGCTTAAAGTTTCATTTTCTATTGGAATTGCTTATTCTAACATTTAACATACGGCTATTACAAGTGATTTTTATCTATGATGATCTCATTCAAAATTTAAATTGGGTCTTTCATTAGGAAAATAATTGTGCTTTAGCAAATATTACAAAGAATTTGCTTTTCTGAGCGTTTGACAAAGTACAGCATCCATTCATGTTCAAAACACTAGAAAAACTTGGGATGGTAGGAAAATACCTCAAAATTGTAAAAGCTGTATATGTTAAACCCAAGGCCAGCATCATTCTAAACGAAAGAAAACTCTAAGCATTTCCTCTAAAAACTGAAACAAGACAGTTCTATTTCACCACTTCTATTCAACATAGACCTTGAAACTCTAGCCAGAGCAAATTGGCAAAAGGAAGAAATTAAAGGGATACAAATAGGAAAAGAACTATTTCTATTTGCAACAACATGATCCTATATTTAGAAGACCCCAAAAACTCCACCAGAAACCTTCTAGAATTCATAAATGAATTCAGGAAAGTAGCAGGATATAAAATTAACATCCATAAATAAATTGTGTTCCTATACACCAATGATGAATCTGCTGAAAGAGAAATCAGAAAAACTATCTCATTTACAATAGCCTTAAAACAAAAACAAAAACAAAACAACAACATCAAAAAAACCTAGGAATCAATCTAACAAAAGAAGTGAAAGTCCCCTTTATAATGAAAACTACAGAACACTAAAGAAAGAAATTGAAGAAGACATTAGAAGATGGAAAAATCTCCCATGTACTTGGATAGGCAGAATTAATATTATTGAAATGGCCATACTACCAAAAGCACTATACAGATGCAATTCCTATTAAAATTCCAATGACATTCATCATAGAAATAGAAATTTCAATAATGAAATTCTTTTTGGAAAAACAAAAGCCCAGAATAGACAAAGCAATCATTAGTGAAAAAAAGTGATGTAGGAGGCATCACAATGTGAGACCTTAAATTATACTACAGAGCTATAGTAACAAAAATTGCATGGTATTGGCACCAAAACAGACAGGAAGACCAATTGAACAGACTAGAAGACACAGAGACAAACCCACATAAATACAGTTATGTCATGCTATGCCAAAAACATACATTGGAGAAGACATAGTCTCTTCAAAAATTGTGCTGGGGAAACTGGAAATTTATTTGTAGCAGAATGAAATTTAACCCCTATCTCTCACCCTGCACAAAACTCAACTCAGTAGATCAAAGACCTAGGCATTAGACTAGAAACCCTACACCTACTAGAAGTAAACAAAGGCCCAACTCTCCATCATCTCAGTTTAGGAAATGAATTGCTTAACAAGACTCCTAAAGTGCAAGGAGTAAAATCAAGAATCAATAAATAGGATGGCATCAAATCCAAAAAGCTTCTTCACAGTAAAGGAAACAATCAAGAATGTGAACAGAGAGCCTAAAGAATGGGAGAAAATCTTTGCCATCTGCACCTCAGAAAGCATTAATCTCCAAGATATAGAAAGAACTCAAAAACTTAACACCAAAAAAATAATAAAAGGGCAAAGGAACTGAACAGACACTTCATAGAATAAGAAATAAGAATGGTCAACAAATACATGAAAAAATGTTCAATATCTCTAGCAATTAGAGAAATGTAAACTAAAACTACACTGAGATTTCATCTCACTCCAGTCAGAATATCAACAATCTAGAATGCCAAGCACAGTGGAGTACACCTGTAATCCTAGCAGCTCAGGAGGCTGAAGCAGGAACATCGCAAGTTCAAAGCCAGCCTCTGCAAAAGTGAGGCCTAAGCAACTCAACGAAACCCTGTCTCTAAATTAAATACAAAATAGGGCTGGGGATGTGGCTCAGTGCTTGAGTGTACCTGAGTTCAATCCCTAGGACCCTCCAAAAATAAAAAATAAAAAGGCTGGGAATGTGGCTCAGTGGTTAAGTAGCTCTGGGTTCAATCCCCGCTACCAACAACAACAAAACAATCAATAATGTTATAAAATACCATAAATTAAAAACAAAACAAAACAAACAAGTAACAATAAATGTCGCCGAGGATGTGGGGAAAATGATACACTCATACATCGTTTATGGGACTGCAAATTGGTGCAACCATTCTGGAAAGCAGTATGGAGATTCCTCAGAAAACCTGGAATGTAACCACCATTTGACCCAGTTATCCCACTCCTTGATATATACCCAAAGGACTTAAAATCAGCATACTACAATTTTGTGTCATGGATATGACACAGCCGTATCAATGTTTATAGCTGCTCAATTCACAGTAGCTAAGCTATGGAACCAAACTACATGCCCTTCAAGAGATAAATGGATAAAGAAACTGTGGTACATAAATACAACGGAATATTACTCAGCATTAAAAGAGAATAAAATTATGGCATTTGCAGGTAGATGAATGGAGTTGGAGAATATCATGCTAAACAAAATAAGCCAATCTCAAAAACCAGGGGCCAAATGTTTTCTCTGATAAATGGATGCTAATCCATATTGGTTGGAGTGGGGGCATGGGATAAGTGGAAAAACTTTGGATGGGGCGAAGTGGAGAGGCGGTAGGCAAAGGGGTAGGAAAGACGGTGGAATGAGATGGACATCCTTACCCTAGGTACAAGGATGATTGCACAAATGATGTGACTCTACTTCATGCACAATCAGAAGTGAAAATTTCTGCTCCATTTGTGTACAGTGAATGGAAGAGTTTTCTACTGTCATGTATAACTGATTAGAACTAATAAATAAATTTTAAAAACAAAATGTGGTATATATACACAATGGAATATTACTCAGTCATAAGAAAGAATGATTTTATGGCATTTGCCAGAAAATGGATGGATCTGAAAAACTATTGTGCTAGGTAAAATAAGCCAGTCCCAAAAAACTGAAAGTCAAATGTTCTCTCTGATATGTGGATGCTAATATACAACAAGGCGGGGAGAGGAAGAATATAAGTTTGGTAGATTAGACAAAGAAGAATGAAGGGAAGGAATAGGGAGCAGGAATAGGAAAGACAGTGGAATGAATCTGACTTAACTTTCCTGTGTACGTATATAAATACATCACAGTGAATCTCCACATCACTTACAACCACAAGACTGAGATCCTACTTATAATAAAATGTACTCCATGTTTATATAGGTATGTAAAAATATACTTTACTGTCATGTATAACTACAAAGAACAAATTTTAAAAAGTATAAAAATAATGAATTTGCTTTTCTGCCATAAATTAGATTGTCCATTTCTAATTTCTTTCTCAATTATTATTAATTTTCTGAATTGTCATCTTTTGTGAATTCCTTTATAATAACTCATAAGCACAGTAACAGAAAAGTTTTTATAGACAAAATACCCCTTCCAGATAAGAATTTCTGACATTTTCTTTATAACTCTAGTAGTTATTTAGAAATATGCATTTATTTAGCTAATTCCCTTAGAGTTCTTAAAAAAGAAAGGAAAGAAAGAAAGAAAGAAAGAAAGAAAGAAAGAAAGAAAGAAAGAAAGAAAGAGAAAAGAAAAGGTTCTGAGTCCAGATACTCAAGTTCTCTTTCCAGAAGATTAAAATTAAACATAAAAAATTCACAGTTCACAGATTAGACTGAAGTTCCTTACTGCCCGCCCCTCCTCCCCCCATACTGGGGACTGAATCCAGAGGTGCCCTACCACTCATCTACATCCCCAGTCCTTTTTTATTATTTTGAGACAGGGACTCACTAAGCTGCCTAGTCTCGAACTTGAGATCCTCCTGCCTCAGCCTCCCCAGTTGCTGGGATTATAGGTGCATGCCAACATACCCAGCCTGATCTTCCCTTTGAACTAATTGTTTCTATTTTATTTCTTCTGGAAGAAAGGAGTAGATATCCTTCTTCCCAGGGTGCTTTAACCGTTACTGTACTTTAGAACCATAAAAATGGAAATGACCTAATACCCCAAATAGGTCATTCCACAGGGTGTGGTCTGCTTTAGGGAGCTGGGGGGTAAAATAAAAAAAAAGCTAAAGTAGAATAGTTTCTGATCCCTAGCATGACCAAAAAAAAAAAAAAAGAAATAAAGAACGAAAGAAAAGAAAAGTACAAGAGTCAGGGAAACAGCTATTTTTCATTTTTCAGCTCTACTGTAAATAACCATTTTTCCCTTCTTAACATATCCATGTATAATATCTACTTATATATTTGCTACCCAGATGCCACACCATTAAAAAAAACATACTATACAATGGAAAAGAATCATCAAAGTGTTTAGAAAAAAATCAGAGCCAGGGTGTGGGAACACAGGCCTGTAATCCCAGCAACTCAGGAGATTGAAGGAGGAGATCCCAAATTCCAAACCAGCCTGGGCAATTTAGAAGACCATCTCAAAATAAAAGGGCTGGGGATGTAGCTCAGTGGTAGAGCACCCAGAGTTCTACCCCTGGGTTCAATCCCTGGCACTGCAAAAAGAAAGGGAAGGAGGGAGCAAGAAAGAGAGAGAGAGAAATCTTAAAACACCTAAAGACCTTTAAATAAGTTTGTTTTGTTTTGTTTTTTTCCTATAAAACATTTCCAAATTATCTACACTAACGTTTAGTTTAAGAGACTCTTGGGGTGGGGGGAGGTTTGGGGGTTTAGTTTAGTGGTTGAGTGTTTGCCTAGTATGCGTGAGGCTCTGGGTATAATTTCCAGCACCACAAAAAAATTTAAATTAAAATAAAAAAGAAGAAGAGGGAGGAGGAGGAGGAAGAAAAAAGGAAAAAGAAAAGGAAGAACTCTTTTTTACATAAGTGGTTCTATATTTCCTTAAATTAAAATAGTATTATAGGGGGGCTGGGAATATGGCTTAGAGGTAGGGTACTTGCCTAACAAGCTCAAAGTCCTGGGTTCAATCTCCAGCACCACATAATTAATAATAATAATAATAATAATAATAATAATAATAATAATAATAAACATTAGAATACCTGTTACCCATCATTTAAGTTACACTCATTATATGCTACTGAAAATAAAACAGTACATTTTAAATTAGATGAGTCAGTGGGTCATCCTGCAATTCCATATATATATTTTATGGGCAATTCAGCCAGCAGACATATTTGAAATAACAAAACACTTCCTTCTGCCAGTGGTTCTATGCACCACAGTTAGAAACGTGAAAGTTATTTGTTGATCTCAATAAATTTTAATTGATATTAAATAGTGTTTAACAGGGCACAGTGGTATACTCCTATAATCCCAATGACTGGCAAGGATGAGACAAGAACACTGCAAGTTCAAGGTCAGCCTCAGCAACTCAGTGAGACCCTGTCTCAAAATATAAAAAGTAAAAAATAACTGGGAATGTAGCTCAGTGATAGAGTGCTTCAGGGTTCAATCCCCAGAAAAAGAAGAAAGACAGAAAAGTAAAAGAAAAAGAGAAATGATGTTTAATACCAGTCTGTCTCCATGAGCATTCTGAAATGGCCTGGCAAAACACTGAAGCTCTAACCCCCAGTGTAATGGTATTTGGAGGTTAGGTTTTTGCAAGGTGATTAATTTTAGATGAGGTCATGAGAGTGGTACCCTCATCATAGAATTAGCATCCTCTTAAGAGGTGGGAAAAAGAGGGATTGCAACCTCTTTCTACACCGACACACAAGAGAAAGGCCCTGTGAGGACATCAGCAAGACCACAGCCATGCCCAAGCCTACTGAGATCTGGCTGTGCTGGCTCCCTGATACCTGACTTCCAGCCCCCAGAACCACGAGAGATTAAGTGTTCGTTGTTTCTATTAGATATGGAAAATGACAAACCCCAAAATAGTGAGGCCCGGGGAAAGAGAGTAAAAAGAAAGTCGTACATTAAGAGCATTGATCCTTTCCCAATACATTCTTTCCCAGTGACAAGGCAAGCCCTGGGGAGGAAATAACCATCCAAGTCTAGACTGGCAGTCTCTGGGAAGAAGCCAAAGTATTGACCCCTCCCAAAATAAGTCCTTTCACAGTGACAGTACAATGACACCCCAGAAGGAAAGATAAATACTGATCACTGACTCCAGACCCTCCATCGGGCCCACTGACTGCTGACCAGACCCTCCATCAGACATGTTCTGGTGATAATTAGGTTACCTCTTAGTATAACCTATACAAGCACAAACTTCCTGTTTAGCCAAGGGTTCATTTTCCACCAGGAAAGTGGGTCCAGCCCCATCACCCCATTCCTGCACACCCCATTTCTGCGTGAAACTTTGTTCCTGAATAAAAGGCTAAGATGGTCCCTGAAGTTTGCCTCCGGCCTGGTCCTTTTTGATAACATTTTCACCCCTCAGTTTGTGGCACTTTGTTATAGCAGCCCGAGCAGCGGAGGACCCTCCTGGATCTGGCTCACTGGGTACACTTCATTAGTCACCCAGAGCTCCCTGACACCAGCTTGCCTTGCCATTTCATTCTTCCAGGTATCAACCTAGATCTCCTCGCAGTCCTGCCCTCCAGGGGATGAGGTGCAGGTGATCTTCACTCTACTCGCCTACCTGTATCTTCAGGACCCCTGGCTCCTCTCATGCAGCTCCCTGCCTGACCAGTCCTGCTGCCATCCTCTACCACCCACCCTCCAGGTAATACCTGACACTGCCCACAGCATCACCATTCTGGATGCCCATTCCTTCCTCTCCCAGGCCTCCGGCACCTGCTGCTACACTGCACTGTTTTCCTCACATCACTCGAAGTCCCTAATTAGATCTGTGTTTACCTGTGGATTATCTCTTTCTCTAGGCCACAAGCCCTGCCCTCACAACAGAGATCAATTGTGCTAACACATCATATGCATTTCATGTTGGGTTTTCTAGTGCCACCCCACGCTTATTCATTCATTCACTCCCTCAACAACCACCACTGAGCACTTTTATCACACTGACTTTGTGCCTGGTGGGACACACCTGGAATCCCAGTTACTCGGGAGGCTGAGGCAGGAGGATCACAAATTGGAGGCCAACTTATCGAGGTCCTGTCTCAAAATGAAAAGCAAAAAGATATGGAGATGTAACCCAGTGGTACAATCCTTAGTATATTGCACAGTAAGTGTCATGATGCAGCACAAGGAATTGCAACCCAGTATGCTGTAATAGAATATGGGAGTGACCAGGGAGAACCACCCTGGCTAAGGGGCTTGGACTTGGCTTGGGAACATTTTCACAGAGTACTTAAGATGATGATATTTTTTGGGGGGGATGGTGCTGGAGATCAAAACCAGGGCCTGATGAGATGGGTCTTCACAATAGGAGTAGATAGACATTCCTTATGTTGATAACAAAGCCTGGGACATGGCAGGCAGAAAGGAAAGCATTCTCATGAGGCAAAAAAATAAAACAGCACCGGATGAGATGGCACATGCCTACAATCCCAGAGGCTCAGGAGGATCAGGCAGGAGGATCATGAGTCCAAAGCCAGTCTCAGCAACTCAGCAAGACCCTATTTCTAAATAAAATGCAAAAAAAAAAAAAAAGTGGGGGGGCTGGGGATGTGGTTCAGTGATTCAGCACCCCTGGGTTCAATCCCTGATACCAAATAAATAAATAAAATAGCAAAGGCTCTGTGGCAGAATGGCAGGCTTGCAGTAGGTCTATGAAGCCAGGGCTGGAGAGAGGCAGGACACCCTGACCCGGCTATGCAGAGGAAGAGCGCAGCAGATGCCAGCCCCTCCCACAGACACAACTTCCCCTAGGCTAGACTGCACTGATTTATTTTTATTTTTTGTGGTGCTGGGGATTGAACCCAGAGGTGGTCTACCACCGCACTACATCCCCAATCTTTTTTGTTTGGACAGACAGCTAAGTTGCTAAGGCTAGCCTCCAATTTACCCTCCTGCCTCAGCCTCCCAAGTCATGTGGATTATAGGACTGCAGAAAACAATTATTTGGTGAATATTTCCACTGTGCCAGTAACTGAGGTAAGCATTCTATACACTGTCTTGTTTAATTCTCACAGCAGACTTTAGAAAGCTATAAAGTCTCCCTGTTTTTAGATGAAGAGACATAGGCACCAAGTGACTAAGTAGCTTGCCCAGGGCCCTGCAGGTTAATAAGTAGTGGAGATGTGATTCCTACCCAGGTTGGTCTGATTACAAAGTTCACGCCTTCTAACACCCACTAAGCCTAGAGGGCTGCCTTGGGGCACTTGGTGTTTTCCCATCACAATGCATTTAATTGCCTTGGAATTTACTCATCTCTCCAGAACTTGGATCTGCTGAGGTCAGAGCTCCTGCCCGGTTCACCAGAGTATCTCTAGCTGCTGGGATATAGTGACAAATGATACGGTGCCTGGCAGAGTATAGGCACCAATAAGTGTATGTTAGAATGAATGAACTGAACACATGAATAAACAGGACTCTGAGCTCTTTCCCAAAGAGTGCTACCATCCTTCTCTGTTCCTGTTGTAAGGGAACCCTTGGGTGCCAAGCCTAGATTGAGGTAGAAAACCCCAGTTCATTTTTGTCCTCTCCTGCAGCACTAGACCCTGAGGTTGGATGAACAGAATCCTCCCTCCAAGTTCTGGTGCTCCCATCAACAACAAACCTCACCCTCCATTCTCATCCCCATCTATGCACAAAAATATAACATTGCAGGCCTGACTGCTAGCCTTTGAAAAGCCTGCTTATGCCATCACAGTGGTACACACCTGTAATCCCAGCAGCTCAGGAAGCTGAGGCAGGAGGACTGAGAGTTCAAAGCCATCCTGGGCAATAGCAAGGCCCTAAGCACTCAGCGAGACCCTGTCTCTAAATAAATATAAAAAAGGTCTGGGTTGTAGCTCAATGATTAAGCACCCCTGGATTCAATCCCCAGTACAAAAGAAAAAAAAAAAAAAACCTGCTTATAAGAATGGTACCCAGCTGATTTCTGAGAACTTGGATTCGGGGGAGGATTCCCCATTTCCAGAACTTATGATAAAAGTAGCTCACTGTCCATAAACTACTTGTGCAAATAATGTGGTTTATGTTGACCACTTACTTTCCTCTGGGGAGCCTGAAATTTGGGGTTTGAAACATGATAGGCATAACAATCCCTCAATAAAAACCCTGGGACTGAGTCTCTGAGATTTCCTGGTTGGTAACATTTCATATGTGTGGTCACAAGAGTTGCTGGGGGAATTAGGGCAGGCTGTGTGGCTCCGCTGGGAGAGGAACCTTGGAGGTTGGAGCCTGGTTTTCCTGAACTTTGCTCCATGTGTTTTTTTCCTTTGTGGATTGTGCAATCCTTGTACTGTAATAAATCAGTCCCCAGAGTCCTGCTAGCAAATCCCCTGTTGGCAGCCACTCTGGACAGGAGTTTTGTATGTGGCGAGCCAGCCATGGGCTGTGTGTGTGAGCTGTGAGCATCTTGAGCACACAAAGCGGACTGGACTGACAATGCTGCTCTGTCTGGGCTGTGCCTGTATGTGTCCCTTCCACATGCTCTGCCTTTGATCCCCACACAGCACATGAGATGGGCGTCAGCTTCCAAGATGTCAGTCAATCTGCTGACAGCAAGATATCATGAATCCTGACCCCCTTGCCTCACAGGAATGGCTTCTCCCCAATAAAACCGGGTTCGAGGGGTGCTCTTTCTTTCTTGCCTGCCTTGCCTCCTTTGTGGGAACTGGGTCAGAGTAGCTGTCAAAGAATCCAAAGAAAAGGGTATTTATCTGTCTGTGTGTCATTATTTCATGCCAGCCCAGTTCACCTGGAGTGACCCTGACTGGTTTAGTCGTATGTCCCGACAATCCCCAACACTGGGCATGGTCTTGGGGACTGCAAGATACTGCCTCTCCACTTCAGAAGCAGGGTTGTGAAATGCTTCCAGTCCAGTGCTGTCCAGGGGACTCATATACCCAGAATCTACAGAGATGGCATCTCCTACAGACGTGTGCCAACAGCTCAGTGGGATTGAGAGCAAACTGGAAAGCCTGAAGTAGGAGCTTGCTCTTGGGCCCCTGTCACAAGGAGTCACATGCAGATCCAGGTAGTGTTACAACCAGCGATCTTAAACCATCTCTCTTGGCTAACAAAGGATGCCCAAATGATAAGAGAATATCTGGGGACGGGCTGTGGCCTCTTTCCCAAAAGCAAGAGAATATTTTACATCTTCAGACACAAGGAGGATTCCTTTAAAATGAACTGTATAAGACAGTAGGGAATGTTTGCCTCCACATTGTGAAACCAGCAGGCAGGGCAGAACAGGTTTGCTTTCAGCACCGGGCCACTGCCCTTCTTGGATTTCTCCTCTGAAGCAAATCTTCTGACCTTCCTGAGGCCAAAGACACTCCCATATGCAAGCATGCACTCACAGAATCGGCTTATATCAGGTTCAGGTTACAATAAGAAGGCTGGGTGCATGGCCGCACAAATCTTTAAAGCTATTAAGCTGAGCAGGCAAACACCAGTTTTAATGATGACCATCATTATGCATAAAGGAACCTTCTTATTTGGAGATCCCACTTTGGTTCTAGGTTGATTTGCAATAGGCAAGAAGAGGGAAAGGATGCAGTCAGCAAGTAGCCCAAAGACTAAGGCCTGAGGATGGAAGGGGCCCCTATCTAAAGAAGGAAAGTCAATCCTGGCCTGACCCTGTGACCTCAGGCTGCACAGCCCCCTATCCTGTAATGCCAGCCTTTCTAGAAGGCAAGACCTGTACCTACCACTTGGTGGCACTCAGTCCCTCCCCTGAAATCAACACCTGCACAGGTCCTCACTCTCCACACATGGAGCTGGAGGACCCTGGCTGCCCTGGTCTCCTCATTACCCTCTGTCCATTCCCTTCACTGTCCTTTAAAGACTCCTGTTTCTCCCAGGACCCTCCCCACAGCATCCCTGAATTCAGTCCTCAGCACCTGTCCATGGCCCCTTGCTTCGTTCCTGATCCATGCCTCCAACAAGCACCTGTGTGGAACCCAGCCATTCTGTATACTTATGTCCTCCCTCGCCACATGCTACAGTCTTAAACTGCCAAATGCCTCCAAGCCACTGGTTCTCAAAGTGGGACTCCTAGATCATCAGCAGCAGCACCTGGGGTGGGTACTTGTTAGAGACAGAAATTTTCGGTCCCCAACACACCTACTTACTCAATCCAAATCTCCAAGACTAGGGTCCAGCAGCCTATGATTTAACAAGCCCTCCAGGCGGTCCAGATGTATGCTGATATATTTAATTTTTTATACTGAGAATTGAACTCAGGGGTGCTTAACCACCTGGCCACATCCCCAGAGCCCCCTCCCACCTTTTAAAATTGTTTTTTTTATTTTGAGACTAAGTTGCTTAGGACCTTGCTAAATTGCTGAGGCTGGCCTTGAACTTGTGATTTTCCTGTCTCAGCCTCCTGATTATAGTCCTGCACCACTACGCCCAGCAATGTACACTGGTATTTGAGAACCACTGCACTATGCTATTGTGTATGCCAGTTCAACTCTTTCTTAAGCAATTCTCAAATGAAAGTTAATTTTCTCTTCTAAATTCAGCTGGTTTCCCCATTTTTCTCAATGCTACCAACATTTTTCCATAACACAATATCAAATCAGTATATCCCAAGTACAATGTAGTAAGCCTCCAAAATATAACAGGTACCAAAAAAGAGAATTTTTCATGTGGCTACAGAGAAAATCACTGTCATGTGGTTTGGAAACAAAAGAACAAAAATGCACTAACTCATGAAAGATGTCTATCAGTCTACTCTTCTTTGTGGGGGGTACTTGAGAATAAAATAGAGCACCCTAGTAAGATATATAAATAATGTATTAATGTTATTTTAAGGTCTATTGTATATTTTGTCTGTTTATTAATTTTTGATGCTGGAAATCAAACTCAGGGCTACACATATGCTAAGTGCATATTCTTCCATTGAGCTATGCCCCCAGCCTTACTGCATATTTTAATAACTAGAATTGACAGATGTTAATCAACAAATATTTTGATTAAAATGTTTAATCACCATCTGCACCAATCCACTTTTTGATACGTTTATTAACATCTGAATGATGCATTTTTTTTTTCTCATGGGCATTAAATCAGTAGGTAGAGCAATAAGTCTCTGCCTACTTTCTCTGTCTCAAGGCCAAGTAACTCTTTATTCACTATTTCTTCATTCAGCTCTTTCAGGACATCAGATATTACACTAGGCCCTCAGGCAAACAAAAAGATACCAAAAGAGCAAGGGCTCAATTTACATTTTCAGTATTCTTCTAAACCACTGAAACAGGGAATGCATTCAAAACAGATTTTCCTCTTTCTCTACCTAATTTTGTTTTAGAAAAGAATAAAGGAAAAAGTCAAGGGGTTGGGAATGTTGATCAGTGGTGCAGCCCTTACCTAGCAAGCTCAAACCCTTGGGTAAAAAAGAAAGAAAAAAAATCAAGAAAGAATGGGCTTGCCTAATTTACATGAGGCCCTGGGCTCAATCCTCAGCACTAAAAAGAAAAGCAAGAGAGAGAAAAATAAAGTGATTCATGCTACAATGTAGATAAACCTTAAAAAAGTATCTAAGTTAAAGAAGCCAGATATAAAAGGCTACATATTGTATAATTTCATTTATATGAAATGTCCAGAACAGACAAATCTATAGACAGAAAAATCAATGGTTGCCCTGGGAGGGAGGGACTGGGGGCAGGGGATGAGAGGCGTCAACTAAGGGGTAGAGGAAATTTACAAGGGGACTTTTTTTTAGGGCAGTGAAAATGTCCTAAAATTGTTCACGGTTACACAACTGTGAATATACCAAAAACATTGAATTGTGTGCTTTATTTTTTTAAATTGTTCTCTTTAAATAGGTAAATTGTAGGGGCGCTTTACCACTTAGTCACATCCCCAGTCCTTTCTATTTTTTATTTTTGAGACAGGGCCTCACTAAGTTACTAAGGCTGGCCCCAAACTTGAAATCCTCTTGCTTCAGCCTCCTGAGTGGCTGGAATTACAGGCATGCACCACTGCGTCTGGTTAAAACTGCTTACTAACAACTAAGCAGGGCTTCCTGCATGAGAGGCAAGTGCTCTACCAACTGAGCTCTATTCCCACACCCTACAAGCACTTTTACAAAAGGGTGCTAGAGTCCTGGCTATGATTCTGCAGAGAGATAATTGTTCTTTTAACTTTATATATGCAGGTATGTGGTATATATAAAAGCTCTGAGTTTGTAAGATTACTCTATTCATCCAGCTGGTGGAAGTTTAGGTCAGCTCTGCCACAGCTAACCCTGTGCCCCTTCTTTGACACTGTGCAGCATCTCAGGGAACTAAAAGGGTACTGTCAGGTTGATGAACAAGGATAACACCTCTAGGCCATCTGAATAAGAAAAATGTCCAGGACTTGATTTTTACCAGGAACAGAGTTGGTACACTAACCCCACAGTCAAGCTAGGTATTAATCTAGGTATTAATCATAGGGTGCCATGAAAATGGCATCCTTTGCTCTAGAATCTTTGCTTTGCTGGAATTTACCTGAATTTTGCTCTGTGTGTGTGTGTGTATGTGTGTGTGTGTGTGTGTGTGTGTGTGTGTTGCTGGGGATGAAATCCAGGGCCTCATGCATGCTTGCCAAGTGTTCTACCACTGAGCAACTACAACACCAGCCCTGACCATCTTTTTATTTGCTTTGGGGACTAATGCAGGACCTGATGTCCCAAAAGCATTAAATGAAAAATGAATTAATATATAGCCTGTTGGTGGTAAGGGAGAGTAAGTAAGCAGGGACTTATAATTCTATATGGAAAGACTATGAAAAGATCCATGGGTTCAAGACTTACTTGAACCCATGGTGGCCTCAATTTTCTCTTCTGTGAAGTGAGAAAACAAGAAAAACTCTCAAGATTGTTGTAAATATGACAATATGCCTTAAATCCCTGATTCACAATAGGCATATTTCTTTGATAATAAAATAGTCCAGTAGCTGGGGACCAGTGGTTCTTCTGGATCCTTGGGAGTCTAAACGTCAATAACAATCAATACGGGGCTGGGGATGTGGCTCAAGCGGTAGCACGCTCGCCTGGCATCTGTGCGGCCCGGGTTCGATCCTCAGCACCACATACAAACAAAGATGTTGTGTCCGCCGAAAAACTAAAATAAAATAAATATTAAAAAAAAAGGAAAAAGTGCTTTTAAAAAAAAAATGATCAATACCTAAAATAATTGATTAGAAGAAGAAGGAGTAAAGAGGTACTGATTAGACCTGCCAAACTTGAACTATCTAATTTCAGAGATGAACCTATGGTTAATTTTTTTATGTTAAATTAAAATTACAGAATTGGGGATATAGCTCAGTAGTAGAGTACTTGCCTAACATGAGCAAGGCCCTCATTACCACAATAAAGAAATAGTTTAAAACATTAAGTAAAATAATTAATTAACATAATATTTTCTTGTACTTTCAGATTAATTTTTACAATATCCATACATGAGGAGCTGGGGAATGTGGCTCAGTATACTATATAGCATGTGTGTAGTATCTGCTAGGCCTTGGGTTCAATCTCCAGCATGAAAAAGAGAAAGAAAAATTACAACATTTTAGTTTGTATGTGTGTTCAAGTGTGCATACATGTTTATGCATGTTCATCCAAATGATTCCCAAACCTAATTTTATATCAGAATCACCCTGGTTCTATTAAATCTACAAAGGCTCTGACTTAGTGAATCTGGAATATTTGATAATATTTCCATTTTTACAAAGTTCCCAGGTGATGCCCCAGACATCATGAAGCACTGATAAAACCATTCATTGGAAGTTGGGGGTGTGGCTCAGTGGCAGAGTGCTTCCCTAGCATGGTTGTGTAGGGCTCTGGGTTTGATCCCCAGGACTATACACACAACAACAACAACAACAACAAGAACCCACTCATTTGAAATTTTCTCTCATGTATGGACTGCAAAATAGCATTTGTTCACTGGTTAAAACACTGCATATATCGTTACTTCAGAAAAGAACATTTGGTGGAAGGAGAAAATCTTTCTCTTTTGCCTCACTAGAATTAAAAGGAATGAATCATTCTGAAACTCTGAGAAAGCAAGAATCTTCCATAGAGAGAGCATTTTCTGCTAAATCTTTCCCTTTTGAATTATCTTCAATCACTTCAAAGGCACTTATCAATCACACAAAGCTGTAAATTCCTTTCTAAAAGTTAATAACCTCATTCTGATAAAAGCTTTAGCACAAAGTCAAGGGTCTTAAGAAATATAAGACAGAGCTCAGGAAGAATAGGAGAGATCTCCACTATTCAGCTGTTTATTAAGTTTTCCCAAATCCTTGACCACTCATGTATTCTGAACCACATATTTTTGGGGGGGGAGGGAAGTGGGGGGTATCAGGGATTTAACTCAGGGGCACTCAGCCATGAGCCATATCCCCAGCCCTATTTTTTTTTTTTTTTTTGTTATTTAATTTAGAGACAGGGTCTCATTGAAAGGTTTAGCAACTTGCTTTTGCTGAGGCTGGCTTTGAACTCCCAATTCTCCTGCCTCAGCCTCCCCAGCTGCTAGGAGTACAGGCCTGCACCAGGGGCACCCAGCTCCTGAAGCACATTAATTTTTTTAGTTGTAGTTGGACACAATATCTTTATTTTGTTTTATTTAATTTTTTGTGGTGCTGAGGATCGAACCCAGGTCCTCACACATGCTAGGCGAGCACTCTACTGCTGAGCTAAACCCCAGCCCCTGAACCACATTCTTGATCTATAACAGTGACTTAGATGATAAATGAAACATTTTATTCACCAATTCAGTTACGTTCTCACTGAAAAGTATGCCCTCAAATCACAAGCTGGATCATTTTAAGAGGATAGAAACAAATGGCTTTCACTATTAGAAAGCTTTCTAAGTTTATGCACACTTTTCTACAACTAAGAATGATGTTGCTGGATCATTACTTGTATTTAACATTAAAGCAGAAATAAAACAGTTTGGGGTATTCTGGAAAGTTATTTCAAATCTTTTTTTTTTTTTTAATGTCTTGCTGTAACCTCCTCCAATATTTATGAAACAATAATTTTTTTCTTAAGGTTTATTCCAACTTTTTTTTTTTTTTGGACGGTGCTGGGGTGAGACCCAGGGTCTCACACTCTACCACTGACCTACATCTCTAATCCCTTATTCTGAATATCAACAGGACACCTAAGTAATGCCACTAAAAGAGGTGCAGAGTAAGAGATTACCAGGCAACAATGCTTAATTAGTGCAGAGGGAGCCTTGTGAGAAAGTCCATTCCATTCCAGTCAAAACAAAAAGGAAATCCTCAGGGTCTACCTTGTCTCTATTAAAAGAAAGCACACCAAGAACCAGGAGCTATACATAGTGCTTATCCATTCAGGAATCCCCAAATGTTTGTTTATATTCTGCCCACATGATTTTTCTTTCACTTTTACATGCCTATTCAACCTTTTCTGTTCCCTACCAAAAAATTATATATATATATATATATATATATATAGAGAGAGAGAGAGAGAGAGAGAGAGAGAGAGAGAGATAGTATCCAGAAGCTGGGCTCGGTGGCACAGGCCTGTAATCCCAGCAGTTCAGTAGGCTGAGGCAGGAGGATCACAAGTTCAAAGCCAGCTCAGCAACAGCAAGGCGCTAAGCAACTCAGTGAGACCCTGTCTCTAAATCAAATACAAAATAGGGCTGGGGATGTGGCTCAGTGGTCGAGTGCTCCTGAGTTCAATCCCTGGTACTAAAAAAAAAAAACCAGAAGTCCAAGGAAAGAAATGGGTATAGAGTTTCTATTGCACAACAGTGAATGTATTTCAATGCCATTGAATCATGGCATTGAAATATATTCAGTGTTGTGCAATAGAAACATATATATATTCAGTGTTGTCCAAATAAAAAGGTTAAAATGGTAAATACCATACTATGTATATTTGCCACAAAAAAATATCCTGAAACAAAAACTGCAGGATGATATGTTAACTGTTATTTCCAAATCTTGATAAAAAGCCAATCACACTGGGGTGGAGGAGCTGTGATCCACTTGGCTGTAGTGCATTTGTCCCCGTGGGCAAAAAGAAAATCCAAATAAAGGACAGAAGGGAAATGTGTCATAATCACTATTTTTCACTAGACAGAAAACTTCACCCCGAGACACCCTAACCCAGTGCTTCTCAAACTGAAAATATAAACGGATCCCCTGGGGATCTTGATTCAGCTGGCCTGGGGCGCGGCTTGCATTTCAAAAGGCCCCCAGGCAATGTCCCGAAACTCAACAAGGAAACCCAGAGAATAAATAGATCAGACCTTTCAAATGAATAGGTTCAGGACTTCACTTACCTACTAACCACCGTTTGTAAAGATGGACTGAGAAACTTCCTCCCGGCAGTACCCGCCCACCCCTAGGCCTGGAAGCAGCCACGGATAAAGAGAGGAGAGAGAGACTAAGTTGCACCGAAAGCCCTCATGCAAACTTCAGAACAGTCTGGAAAATACCCTTTTCAAGCTCCAAGAATGCCTGGCATTCGGTGGACTTTTTCCAACATAAAGATCTCCAAGTTGTTCTGACTGAGAGTTCCCTATAGAAGAAGCTTGCAACACAACCCTTGGAAAACCGACAACGCCCTGCATGTTGTCAGCCTCGACTGCACGCTAGTAAATGGGTCAGAAAGTGCAAAAAGTAAAAATAAAACAAGAGTAAAGTTTCTCAAGGCTCTGTGGCGCTGGAGACAGAGATCCCAGCTCTCCGAGCCGGCGCAGGCAGGCGAACAGATCCCAGGCGGCCACTCAGGCGGGGTGGAGTGGGCAGTTTTCGAGCCCCGCGGCGAAGATTTGGCTGGTAGACCCAGAAGCCCCCACCTGCTTCCAGCTAGCACCTCCCTCCGCCCACGTCCATCCAAGGCACACGCTCCCGCCCCCTCATATACTGTTGGCTGCTGCAACAGAAACTCAAAGGCCATTTTAATCTGGTTAAAGAGAAGCTCAGCAGAGAGTGGAACGGTTTCCAGCCTTTGGAAGAGAAGGGCTAGGCACCTGCAGCTGCCCAGGTGCGTGCGCACTCTTCTCAGATGACTCCCTAAAAGAACCCCTGTCACGCGCTGCTATCCCCCGGGGGTGGGGAGGGAGACAAAATTAAAGAGGAAAAAAAATGCCCAATAAACTACCCCCCCCCCAAACTCCACAAGGAGATCTGGGGATATCAGATCACCTCTGTCCGCGCTGCCCCTTATTCCTCCAGGCACCACCGATTCAGGGCACCCGCACAATTTTGCACCCAGCAAATCCCTCCCTACCAAAATCCCGTAAGGAGGAAAGGCACTTTGGCGACGCCCAAACGCAGGTGGCCGCTCTCCGGTCGCTCGGCGGGCAGCGGCAAAAGCCCGCTGGCTCTGCCAGGACCTGGGAGGGAAAAGGAGGACAGTACTCGCCTGGAGAAGGGTGGAGTAGGTAGCCGGCGGCGGAGTCCCGCGCAGGGCTAAGGAGGCGCTTGCCGGTGCTTGTGACTCGGCGCCAGCGGCTGCGCTGGTGTCCCCTGCGCTGCCGGCGCGGGTAGCTGGCAGCGCTTGGCAGAGCGGGAGTACAGGAGGCTGCCCCGGGAATGGGCGTGCACGAATGGCCTCCGCGGCCGCTCCTGTGTATTATTGTGACTCAAGCTATTTCCTGTTTGGAGGTTTGGGAAAAAGAAGAGGAAAAAAAAAATCCAGATTGGGGGGAAAGGGAGTTGGGCGGTGGCTAGTACCAGAGCCAAGGCCCAGGAGCCGCGAGTGGTCGGCGGCTGTCACCTGCTCCCTAGAGATCAGAAAAATTGTCGGGCGCGGAGACCCGGAAAAAACGACGCGATTTCTTGAGGGAAGGGCAAAGAGGGAGCCCTCACCCACGCCACCCAGCGGTGGGGTAGGAGTGGCGGCCGTGAAGGCGGCCTTGTCACCGGAGCTCCTGTGCCATTCCCCTGCCGCCGCTTCCCCTCTCGGCAGAGTTGACTGAGCTTCCTCCCCGCACAAGTGCTGGAGGCCTTCGCTGGGCTTCTTTATTTGAGCCCAGGTTTGCTTCTTGAGCCTCTCCTGGGGTGTGAGCAAGGAAGAGGGCAGCTCAGGCACCCTTCGAAGAACGGGAGGAAGGGTGGTAGGGTATTGTGGATGCGTGTTGGGTGGCTGTGGGGTCGTTGTTCTATTAAGGGAAGAAGGGAAACAGTCTATTGATTTTAATGAAAAGTTAACTTTTTTATGATCAGTTTCCATTCCCCTCCCCCACAAGCCTCGCCCTTAACCAGGATCTCGGAGTTTGAGGCTCCAATCCGGAAATACCGGTTCCTCCCAAGGGACAATAGGTGAGGGCGGGAGCGCTAACTGAAAAAGCCTGCTTAGTCACTTTGAGAATCCGTGTTAGGCCGGGAAGGCAGAATTGTCCCAGTGCCCAAGGCTGCACCTGGAAGCAGGTGCTCCTTTCTTACATTTGACACAGTCTTGTTAAAAAGCCTGGAAAGATAACGGACAGTTATTGTTTAATAGCTACAGAGTTTCAATTTGGTATGATGAAAAAGTTTTGGAGATGGATGGATAGTGGGGATAGTTGCACAATGTGAATTCACTTAATGGCATTTAATTGTATACTTAAAAATGGTTAAAATAGTAAATTTTATGTTGAATGTAATTCATTTTAATGAAAAATCCTGTGAACAATGCCATCATTCATTTAAGACAAAAGTGCTTTCTCCTCTAAACTTTTTTTTTCCTTTTTCTTTCTTTCTTTCTTGTGTGTGTGTGTGTGTGTGTGTGCGCGCGCGCACGCGTGCTGGTGATTAAACCCAGGGGCGCCCTATTATTGAATTTACCAGACCAGACCTTTTCATTTTATTTATTTATTTAGGTACAAGGGATTGAACTCAGAGGTACCCTTACTGAGCCACATCCCCAGTCCTATTTTGCATTTTATTTAGAGATAGGGCCTCACTGAGTTGCTTAGAGCCGCCCCCTTGCTGAGGCTGGCTTTGAATTTGGGATTCTCCTGTTTCAGCCTCCTGAGCCACAGGAATTACAGACGTGTGCCACTGCGCCCGGCCAAACCTTTTTATTTTTTTAATTATTTTTTTTTTTAAAGGAACAGAGAGGCTGGCCTCGAACTTGCTTTCCTTCTGTCTCAGCCTCCACAAGTGCCACCCCTCCACACAAACCTTTGCAGGAAAGTAACGGAATGAATAATAGTACTTGTTATAAAACTCAAATTCACTTAGTTTTGCCTTCTGGGGATACTTGTCAAGCTATGTGGAGAGAAGATTAAGCTAAAAGGATAGTATGATTTTAAGAATTTAATTTTATGTATGATTTTATTTTATAGTATGATTTTAAGATTTTAATTTATTATTAAAAGAAAATGTTAGCAAGACAAATGAAAGTTTATATAGTAGACAGGCACAATCCCAGACACTTTGGAGGCTGAGGCAGGAGAATTGAAAGTTCAAGGCCAACCTCAGCACTTTAGCAAGACCCCATATCAAATAAGCAATAGAAAGGACTGGAATATAGCTCAGTGGTAAAGCACCTGGATTCAATCCCCAGTATAAGAAAGAAAGAAAATTACATAGGATGCCACTATAATTTACCTTAGAAAGGAAGAACACACATATACATATGTGCTTATTTTTTAATGGAAAGATGAATTACTAAATAAAATGGTTAACTTATAAGGGAGGGAACAAGATGGAAGTGAAGCAAGATTTAAAGATAGGTAGTTAGTGCAGTTAGGTAAATTGGGTCTAATATCGAGTAAAATAAAGAAAATGGAGGCCATTATAGAGAATGGAGTCCAGGAAACCAGATCAGCATTGGGGGAAATTGAAATGTTAATGTCCCCAAGGCCCAGAACCCATCCTAAGGAACTGTTAAAGAAACAGCTCCAAGCAAACAGGGAAGTGCTAATCAAAAGCCACCCCAGGCCCTTCCTGCCCAGATTACTCCTCCAATCCACCCATCTTCTACCTTTCTCCCACCTTTTGGGCCTTCCCACCTGCATTCTATCACTGCAAGATAAAGGGAAACAAAAGACATGAATGTGTGAAAGCTAAAAAGAAGACCTTAGCTATAAAAGAGGGAAGACCTTGCCCTTCCATGGATTCTGCCTTTTGGGTCCCCTTCTTCCTCCAAGGAGAAGTCTTTCTGCTGCCTTTAATAAAGCTTCTACTTTCCACTCTACACTTGCTTCTCTGGTGTTATACTTCAGCATTCGGGGAAGCCGTAAACAGCGGTAACAGAAGGGACAGGGCAGGAGCTAGATTTCTCTAAATAAACCTTGGTTAGAAATTTGACTTTGGAGTGATATAAATACTTTACCTAATTACGAAACAAAATGAAATCAGATTTTAAATAATCAAAGGCAAAATGCCAGCCAGGCACAATGGCAAATGCCTATAATCCCAGCAGCTCAATAGGCTAGGCAACTCTAAGGCCAGCCTCAGCAATTTAGTGAGATCTTGCCTCCAAATAAATAAATAAAAATAAAGGGCTGGGGATGTAGCTGAAAGGTAGAGCACCCCTGGGTTCCAAACCCAGTATTCCCCACCCCAAAATGAAATGCAGTAAATAAATCTAAGTATCAAGTTAGTGGCTTACTCACATAAAAGGAAATTATTTCCCTTATTTGATTCTATATTCCTTAGGGATATCCCTAATGATGAAGAGCATTTAAGAAAAGTAAATTTTTAGCAGGACATGTTGATACACACCTACAATCCCAACTACTCCGGAGGATTGAGGCAGGAGGATTACAAGTTCAAGGTCAGCCTTATCCACTTGGCAAGTCCCTCAGCAACTTAGTGAGACCCTGCATAAAAAAAAAAAAAATCTGGAGATGTAGCTCCATTGTAAAATGGCCCTTGGTTCAATCCTCACTACAAAAAAAAAAAAGTTCAAGTTCTACCCAATGAAAACACCATCAGATAATGACTATCTGATTGAATAGGCAGTCTTAGATCCTGATTGGCTCTCAAAAGACAGTTTTTCTCAAAAAGGAGCTAGTCCAGTGGGGTGGGAGGCACACATCTTAATCCCAGAGGTTGGAGAGATTGAGACAGGAGGATCCTGAGTTCAAAGGCAACCTCAGCAAGGGAGAGGCGCTAAGCAACTCAGTGAGTCTAAGCTCACTAAGCTTGCTTGCTAAGCAACTCAGTGAGACCCTGTCTTCAAATGAAATACAAAATAGGGATGGGGATGTAACTCAGTGATTGAATGGCCCTGAGTTCAATCCCCAGTACCACCCAAAAAAATAAATAAATGAAAGGAGCTAGTCCTTCTTAGAGAAATGGTTGATTTTAAGTCTAAGGCAAAAAGTATCCAAAATGAGTTAGGAATATTTTGTCAATGCAGAAAGCACAGAAGTTACCAGAAACAAATAGGAAAACATCCAATGGAATCCTGAGCCAATTTGTGGAAGCTCCCACTGGCCAAAATGGGATAACTTTAAGCATCATTAAGAAAAATAATTGCAACAAATTGAGACATGAAATTTCTATATACTCGTGGGTCATAATGATGCTTTAAAAAATCACCGAAGATGGCCAACTTTGGAAATTCAGTAGAACTCATTTGTTATTTTGAAAGCTGACAATAGTAAATTTTAAAAAAAGAATTGCACATTTCCGCTGTGTTTTGGGGTTGGATCTAACCTTTCTCAGGTACCTTTTCAAACTTTCTCAGCCTCACCTTCTCTTCTTTCAGCCACTGCTGATGCTCTGGGTAGGCTCTGACCAGCTTCATGCAGGAGCAAACCTAAAAAACCTCACCTCTAACCTTCCACCTTAGGGTTCCTCAGTTAATGACAGTGTGGAGAGTAGGGATCCATAGAAACTATCTAGGTGCCTGTATCTAACATCCTGAAATGTGGGTAAGTTATTGTTTCATGATCTGACCTTTGACCAAAGGATAGATACAGGCTTAGACAAAGACTTCTCCCCTCTCCCCCAAGAATGAACTATCCTTGATGCTCATTCTGTATATCTTTTCTCAAGGTCACAAAGGGCCAATCAATCAGGTGTCCATAGTAGCAGCAGTCTACTGCTGAGGCTGCCTGGAGTTGGCTCTCCTGCTTCCCCCTCCCTCACTTCTTTCCCTAGGACTACACTCCCCCAAAAAAGCTTTTGCCTCTAGGCTCTGCTTCCTGGAAGAACCAGAATAAGACTTGTGAATCTCAGGATGACTAAATTGTTGATGAAGAAGTGAAAAACCAGCCCCTACCTCAGAGCAAAGCCTGTCCAAGGAAGGGGGCGCGACCTTTGTCCTTGGAAAGACCCATAAAGCACTCCTAGGCCCATACCCACCCTGCTGAGTTGTTTATCTACGAATACCAGGAGAGATCTGCTGTGCCAGGTGTTCCTGACTCGGTCAGGCTAGGTGGGGACCCATAGCGACCCCTTAGCAACCACCAATCAGCATGAGACCAGGAAAATACCTGGGATGCCAGATGAGCCTCCCAGTAGTTTATGGTGGTTGATAACATGTTGGGAAACCATGTAGTTCATCATGTACTCCCCTCATGGCCTAAACCAATCAGTTCAAACGAATCCCCCTCTTTTACTAGCCAATCACCCTTACCCAACTTGTTCCCGCCAGTGAATGTGCTAATCATGTTTTAAAGTTGTTTTATGATTTTTCCCTCAGTGTGTGATTGCCGCAGTCCGGCTGCAGCAAAATAATCGGGGG
This sequence comes from Marmota marmota marmota, assembly GCF_001458135.2. Taxonomy (NCBI): domain Eukaryota; kingdom Metazoa; phylum Chordata; class Mammalia; order Rodentia; family Sciuridae; genus Marmota; species Marmota marmota. The sequence continues at coordinate 11,405,081 of NW_025999998.1, read as the reverse complement.
GTGACGAATAACTTGTGTACGTTGATACAGCAGGAGTAGGAGCCGTTTATTGCAGGACAGGAGCAGTATTTATACATTCCACACAGCTTATCTAATTAGCATAAACTAGATACATCAGTCAACCAATCAGGAATCTCTACACCTAATGGCTCGGTTTTGTTACTTCTCAAATCACTCCCTCTGACATTTTGCCAGGCACCATTCAGACTTGTTTATGAACTTTAACATTCCCCTGGCAAAATGCCAGGTGTTATTTTGACTTGTTTACAGACTCTAACACTTAAATATACTTCTTTTCAAATACTTGTGTTTTGTTTTTTTTAACGTAGATACAAGGGATGGAGCTGCTGGGTCAACGGATGAGGAGACTATGTGACTCAGGATCACACAGGCACTGAGTAGCTAAGTCAAGAAGAGAAGCAAGGGTTCTTTCTGAGGCTCTGTGGTACCCCCAGTGTCAGCAAAGAAAACCCCAGTCCTGTCAAGCAAGTTTACACTGGGTCTGACTCTGCCGTTCCTGTTCATCCAGCGTGCAGGTGAAGCACAGTATTGATTTCAGAACCTCAGGACACAGAACACAGTGCTCCCTGTCACCACAGGCAGCAGAATAAGGCTTTGTCTCCCAGAAAGGCATACTGGCTTCCATGGAAATGCCCTGGTGCCGTGGCAGGAGGGAAGAAGCCCTGTTGAGCAAGGAGTCAGAACTCAGAGTGTTGCTCCACTTTTCATATACTGCCCCTCTGACCCATAGAGGCGTCTCATTTTATTTTTCCAAGCAGAATTTAAAATATTTGGTCTCCAGAGTAGAAATGTTTGTTAGTTACTGAAAATGCTGTTGTGCTGATGACAAGAAAACACAGACAAAGGAGCATAGACAGCATGTACCCAGAAGGGAAAAAGTGGGTGAGAGAAACAAAGAAAATATCAGTTACCACCTAGGCCAGCCAGAGTCCCTTTCTTCCTACCTGAATCATGCTCAACAAAATCCAAGTCTTGTTGGAAATGTCCATTTTATTTCAGATACAGAAAGAAATTAAATAGACGTGCATGTGCGTGTGCCACCCACCACATATACGAGCAATATTGTTAAGCCCAGGACTGCAAAAGCCCCAAGCATGCTGTTTACCATCCCAAAGAGATAACTTGAAGGACTCAGCAGAGAGGTTCTGGGTATTTTACTACTTGCCCATACCTGGCTGGGGGCAGACCGGGATACAAAGGAGGGTCGCACCTTGCCCACAAGCTGGAGGAACATATACAGGATAGGTTGCATGCGCACAGGTATTTTTCCAGTATATTCTTTTAGTTTACAACCAAGGTCACTCTGTTCAGATCCTCTCCTAAGGGCTGGAGATAAGGGAAGTGGCCAGCTTCCCCTCCCCTCTTTTAGAGACCTTCTTATCTCACTACAAGCATTCCTAGGCACAGACCAGTGTTTAACCCAACCAAAATCAACTCCATATACTAAAAGCAATGACATGTGAACAAATCATTTTTAAAAATTCCCTTAAATATTCACCATTTTAAGAATATAAAATTTCCCCCAATATCTATATCTTTTGGTAATGAAGATTTAACCCAGGGCGCTTTACCATTGAGCTACATCTATATTTTATTTTGAGAGAGAGTGTTGCTAAGTTGCTGAGGCTGTTCTCAAACTTGCAACACTCCTGCCTCAGCTTCAAGAGTTGCTGGTACTACAGGTGTGCACTATGGGGCCCAGCCTCTTCTAGTAGTCTTTATAAACTGGTAGTAGAATATTGAAGCCGGGTCAGATTCAGATTTGCCCTTTTGGGCAAAACTGTGTCACATGAGGAGCTGTGAATTTCTATCAAGTGGTGCATAATGCCTGGTGATCTCCTTTTCTCTGACGTTAGTGGCCATGCCTTGATGATCATCACTTCCCTACATTTTAAAAAATATATATATTTGTTTTAATTGTAAATGGACACAATACCTTTATTTTATTTATTTATATGTGGTGCTGAGGATTGAACCCAGGGCCTCACATGTGCTAGATGAGTGGTCTACCACTGAGCCACAACCCCAGATCAATTTCCCTCCAATTTTATTAAGGTTTTATTAAAAAAAAAAAAAAAAAGGTATTCAAATTTCATTATTCCCTATTTATTAGCTGGAATAACTTCTGTTATGCTCGAATTTGGGACCCTCCAGAGACCGAGATCGATGTAAGCAGCAAAGAGGTGTTTATTGCGAGCTAGCTCGGTCCTTCGTGCACACAGCAACTGGTGACGCTGAGAGGCCCCGAGCCCAGGGTTTGCAGCAGTTTTATACACTCTTTGGGGAAGGCAGGGACTTTACATACATCATAGCATCTCTTAGCAAATCATCACATGTTAGAGTCTGTAAACAAGTCAAAATAACACCTGGCATTTTGCCAGGGGAATGTTAGAGTTCGTAAACAAGTCTGGATGGTGCCTGGCAAAATGCCAGAGGGAGTGGTTTGAGAAGTAACAAAAGCGAGCCATTAAGTGTGGAGATTCCTTATTGGTTGTCTGATGTATCTAGTTTATGCTAATTAGATAAGCTGTGTGGAATGTATAAATACTGCTCCTGTCCTGCAATAAACGGCTCCTACTCCTGCTGTATCAACGTTCACAAGTTGTTCGTCACCCCCCGGTTATTTTGCCCAGCCAGCCGGGCTGCGGCATTTAAGAATGCTTATTCTTTTGTGTCTGACATGGCAAAAACTTGAAATTAAATGCCCATAAAAATAGTACATGCATAAGTTATATTAAATGTATTTTGTTGCCTTTACAGGGTGATCTGCCTTCCTTCCTTCCTTCCTTCCTTCCTTCCTTCCTTCCTTCCTTCCTCCCTCCCTCCCTTCCTTCCTTTCTCTTTCCTTTCAGTACTGGGGGTTGAACCCAAGGGCTTTCTGCTACTGAGCTACATCCCAGCCCATTTTATTTTTTATTTTCAGACATGGTCTCACTAAGTTGCTGAGGCTGGCTTCAAACTTGAGATCCTTCTACCTCAGCCTCCAAAGTTGCTGGGATTACAGCATGTTTCACTGCCCCTGGCTACTGGGCACTTTTCTGTATGGAATATTAAGAGGTTTGCTTTGGTTCCCAAATGAATACTCAGTTAATGTTATAAATCTAAAATTTAATTATTTCCCTATTTTTATTTTAACTTCGCAAGTGTTTTTTGTTTGTTTTTTTTGTTTGCTTGTTTTTTGGGGGGTATTAGGGATTTTACTCAGGGCACTTGACCACTGAGCCACATCCCTAACCCTATTTTGTATTTTATTAGAGACAGAGTCGCACTGAGTTGCTTAGCGCCTGGCTAAATTGCTGATGTTGGCTTTGAACTCGTGATCCTCCTGTCTAAGCCTCTTGAGCCACTGGTATTACAGTTGTTTGCTACCACACCCATCTTTTGCAAGTGTTTTATCTTATTTTATAAAATTAGCATTTTTGTCATTTATAAATTGTTGTAGAATTTGTCACATACAAAAATAATGTAGGGCTGGGGACATAGCTCAGTTGGTAGAGTGCTTGCCTTTCATGCACAAGGCCCTGGGTTCAATCCCCAACACCACAAAAAATAAATAAATAAATAATTGATTAATTAAAAATAATGTAAAGAACATCTATGTGTGTTTGAGAGTGTATAGTAAAATGAGCACATGAACCCACCATAACGATTTATGGATAGAACATTGCCAACAGTTTTGAAGTCACCTCGTGCTGTCCAAATTCTAAACCCCTCTTCTCCATTAATTTCCAATCATATTACCCTAAATTTTTCCTTAAAAAAAAAGTCTTACCAAACATGTACATCGTGCTAGTTAGCTTTCTGTCACTATAACAAATTCCTGAAATAATCAACTTACAAAGAGAAAAGGCTCATAATTTTGGAGCCCCATTACTTTGGGTAAGGTAGCACATTGTGGCATGTCGCAGAGGAAAACTGCTTACATCACAGCCAGGAAGCAAGGTGGGGGCAGTTCCCATAATTCCCCTCAAGGGCTCAACCCCAATAACCTAAAAAACCTCCCCATTTCTTAAAAGTTTCCACTAACTCCCAATAGTACCACCCAGGGGACAAAGCCTTTAATATCTAGGCCTTTGTGGGACATTTAAGATCCAACTAGCATATATTTTCCTAAATAATATATTGAATAGAGAGAGTCGCTTGTTTTGAGTTTGATAAAAACTGAATCACACTGTGCATAGTCTTTGGTGACCCTTTCTTTTCAATGCAAATTGCATTCCTAGGATTTATTCAGGTTGTTGAATATAGCTGTATTTCAGCCAATTTCACTGCTGTGTAATACACCATTCCCATATTTGATTCTAAAATTTCCTTTGGATAAAAAGATGCCACCTTGTAGGCAGACACAATCACTTCCTTTCCCCTCCTTCACTTTCTTCTCCTCTCCTCCTCTTCTCTTTCTTTGTGTTGGGGGTTGAATTTGGGGCCTCATACATATTAAACAGACACTAACACTGAGCTATACCCCAGCCCTGACAATGACTTTCTTAGGGAACTTTGGAGAAAAAATTTGAGATGATTGAATGATCAGATTTTGAAGACAACTGTCATTCTTCTTTTTGCCCACCAAAGATCTCTATTATATTATTCTATGACATTGCCGGTTTTGCTTTCTAAATGTTTATATAGATACCAAAAAAAGAAAAAAATGCATGTGAAACTCACTAAACCCTATTTATACCTAAATTCCCTCCATCATTACAAAGGGGTAGCCATTAGTAATCCCTGGATTACTAATTTTCCTTCCTTCATAGAAATATACACCTTCCCCTGTGGTCAATTGCTTGAGTGGATTTTACATTTCTTTAGCTCTTATGATTTGTTAATGTCTTTCCTTCCTAAAGTCTTTCAATACCTTGGGAACTGATGAATCCTGGTTCTTTTGGTCTACTTCTTGTCTTAGAACTATAGAACTCTGGCAGATATTAAAATGACAGCCAATGAGAGTGGTAACTATTGTCAAATGTAGATAGCTTTGTTTTTTAGATAGCCTTGTGTCATTGTGACCAAAAGATCTGACAAGAACAATGTGGAGGAGGAAAAGTTTATTTGGGGCTCATGGTTTCAGAGGATTCCGTCTCTAGATGGTCCACTCCATTGCTCTGGGTCCAAGAGGAGGCAGAACATCATGGCAGAAGGGTGTAGTGGAAGAAAGTGGCTCAGAACACAGCAAACCAAAAGCAGAGAGAGCTCCACTCACCAGGGACAAAATATAAACCCCAAAGGCATGCCCTTAGTGACCTACCTCCTCCATCTACTCCTCATCTATATTCAGTTAGCATCCAGTTAATCCATACAGGTGATTTAATGCACTGATTAGGTTATAGCTCTCATAACCCAATCATTTCATCTCTAAACTTTCCTGCATTGTCTTATGCCTGAAGTTTTGGGCGCAACAGAGGAAGATATAGAAGGGCTTAGGCAGTTGGGGCAAGATGGCAAGTGTGGAGCTCAGGAGCAGAGCCAGAACAAAGGAGCATGGAGAGGGTCTTCTGATGAGGTCAACTTCCTGCTTAACAGAAGTGCTCCTGGACACAAGCAGGGGACGAAATCAGATAGAGACTTCCATAGTCAGTGCTCCTAAGCAGGGGATCCAATAGAAAAACTAAAACAGACACGTTGTCAGAGGGGGTGCTAATCAATAATAGTGAGGAGAGCATAGACAGGGGATGGAGATAAGGAAAGGAAGAAATTCCAGAGACCATAAAAAGAATAGGCCAGGGTCTGAGGATATGGCTCAAGTAGTAGCGTGCTTGCCTGGCATGCGTGAGGCACTGGGTTTGATCCTCAGCACCACATAAAAGTAAAATAAAGATATTGTGTCCACCTAAAGCTAAAATAAATAAATAAAAAAAAAAAAAGAATAGGCCAGAGGGCTGGGGCTGTAACTCAGTGGCAGAGTGCTCGCTCGCCTAGCATGTGTGAGGCACTGGGTTCAACCCTCGGCACCACATATAAATAAATAAATAAATGTATGCTGTCCATCTACAAAAATAAATGAATAAATTAAAAGAAATAATAATAGGTCAAAACTTTCCCTTGGGATTCCCAGCTCTGGGGCCCCTTCTGTCCCGAGAAGTCTTATCTCTGTTGCTTTTGCAATAAACCTACTTCTTGTTTTCCATCTCTGTGTCCTGTTCTTCCATTCTTTGCTGAACCCGGCACCCTTAGATGGTAACAATACCTCATATCTAAACCATAACATGAAGAGTACCTGGGTGTTCACTGTTCTAGTCTTCCCACTATTTTGTATGCCTGAACATTTTTTCTATACATAAATTGGGGGATGAGGTTGGAATTTTTGAATGTCTTTCTTGACTTTGCCTGATTTGGGGTTAAGAATTTTCATCAAGCCAGGTGCAGTGGCACGCACCTGATATCCCAGCTGCTCGGGAGTCTAAAGCAGGAGGATCTCAAGTTCAAAACCAGCCTCAGCAATTTAGCGAGACCCTGACTCTAAACAAAATATAAAAAGGGGCTGGGGATGTGGCTCAGAGGTTAAGTGCCCCTGAGTTCAATCCCTGTTACAAGTATATATTTATTTCATCTGAATAGTCCAATATGTAAAGTTCTCCAAGACACATTGCTAAGAAAAAAAGGCAAGCTACAGAACAATACATATGGTTAGAACCTGTTTATGCAATGAATACGCCCATGTATGTATTCAAATTAATAGACAAAGAGATGGAAAGATACCCAGCAACTAGGCAACAATGGTTAACTGGAAAGGTGAGAGGTGATTTAAGAGGGTAAGGGGACAGTGGTGAAGACAAACCTGCACTTTCTCAATACTGTTTTTTTTTTTTTTTTTTTTTTGATCAAAGGAATGTTTTATTATAGCATTCATGGGCCTACCTCCTCCATAAATAAATCTGTACAGAGTTGGGAAGTAGGACCATGACATCTACAGAAAGGAAGAAAGCATACCATTAAAGCTCAGGGATCAGGACAAGATATCAATATCCTTCCATTTTCAAGTACACTAACAAGGCTGCTGGGATCTCCAATGGAGTGGAAACAATAGAACCCATGCTGCACCATCTCTCAGAATTTGGGAGTCCACTATAGATTTAATTTATGACCCAGGTCCAAAAGTCCCAGCTTTCTCTGCCACTTCCAAAGCTAGCTTCAGGTTCTGGTCAAACAGCTCACACCTGATGGGCATTTCCAGGGAGTAGAATGGATTCTTAAGTGCAAAATCTGAGTAAATTTCATAAATTTTTCGAAGAAGAGAATCTATTCCAGCTTGCCTAGGATCTGCCAGCACCACAAACTTGATCCCTGTTAGTGTCTGGAAGCAGTACAGTTTGAAAGTGTCTGTCTCCAGCATCTCAATGCCTGAGCTTCCCTGTTCGGGAGACAGCTGGGAGCCAATGGCAAAAGGCGAGTGGAACATGGAGGCCAGCATAAGCTTCTCATTGGAGGTGAGGCGGGGCCGACTGAACCGAATGGACACCGGGTAATTAGCAGGATCACCCAGATACTCCAGCACCTCTTTCCCATCGCCCATGAACTTGCCGTTCACATCTATGCCATTGATGGCCAGCACTGCGTGGCCCACTGTAGAGTTGAGGCTAAACGTCAGCTAAGCTCCAAGCCAGGGATCCCACCAGGGCCCAGGGGCACCCCAAACCCCATCCCGTATCTCCACTCAATACTGTTTTAAATGTAATTAAAAGCCAAAGTAAGGCTGGGGGTAGCTCAGTGGTAGAGTGCTTGCCTAGCATGCACCACACCCTGGGTTCATTCCTAGCCTGGGGAGTGTGGGGAGGCTGAAGTAAAATAACTGTATGGGGTGAACTAGAAGATTTGCCCATGGCTTATCTTGCTGACATCTGTAGCCATCCTAATGGAATGGAGGAGGTTTCAATGGGGACCTGGTCCTAAAGATTGAATTAGTTCAGCTGTGTCTTTCAGAAATAGGCCATCCAACCAGGTGTGGTGGTGTATGCTTGTAATCCCAGCAATTTGGGAGGCTGAGGCAGGAAGATTGCAAATTCGAGATCAGCCTCAGCAATTTAGCAAGGTCCTAAGCAACTTGGTGAGAACCTGTCTCAAAATAAAAAATGAAAAGGACTGGGAATGTGACTCAGTGGTAAAGCACCCCTGGGTTAAATCCTCAGTACCAAAAAGAAAAAGCAAAGAAATAGATCAGCCAATGGGCTGGGGATGTGGCTCAATTGTAGAGTGGTAGAGCTTTTGCCTGATTTCCTTGAGGCCCTGGATTTGATCCCCAGCACAACAACAACAAAAAAGGTCAGCCAAGATTCTTTCTGAGCTTCATCCATAGCCACACCTGTGTGGCTTGAGGGCAGAGCTGCTCTAGGACCTGGGGAAATCCTTGCTCTCTTCTCTATGGAACCTCAGCCGGCTGCAGTTCCACTTTCTCTGAGCCTCAGAAAAAACAGAGCAGGTAAACCTCCCTGCTGTAGCTACCAGTCATAGTGTTGAGAAGAAAGATGAAAGGAATAGTCAATTATGGTCCCTTTTCCATGCTCAGCAACCATTGGATTAAAGATGAGTTTGATCCCCTTCAACACACTTTGTACCCCACTATACTTTGTTAGAATGTGTTAGTCATTCAATTTAACTCTCTGTGCAATAGTTCAGAGCCAGGGGCTACCTCTAGGTTTATCATTTCTATGGTCAAAGGCTTGACAAACTTCTCTGAAATATCAGTTCAAGCCAGGCACAGTGGCACACGCCTCTAAACCCTGTGGCTCCAGAGACTGAGGCAGGAGGATTACAACTTCAAAGACAGCCTCAGCAATTTAGCCAGAACCTGTCTCAAAATAAAAAATAAAAAGGTCTGGGGATGTGGCTCAGTGGTTAAGTGTCTCTAAATTCAATTTCTAGTACAAAGGGGGGTGGGAGGAAGAAATGAAATATCAGTTCAAAAAAGTGACATGCTGCCTGCTTTACTGTGTTCTGTGGTGTTAGTTATTTGGACTTTGGTAAGCAGCTCATAAAGAAATACTTTGGGTTGGTTATTTGTTAACAGTCCAAAGATTACTGTAGTTTTAGTTAAGCCTCTAATGAATATTAATTTTAAACTCAGATAGAAGCACACAGTTTCTCTGGAGCTGGGATTGCCTATGCATTGCCACTAGGAAAGAATATGGATACAAATATATAGAAGGAAATGTAGTTATTGGATGATGCCTTTGCAGAAAACCAGGATATTATTACTGATAGTATCTAATGTAAAAATTAGCTTGTTCTTTTTGATGCTCAAAAAGTTATAAACACTAATATAATTGTTTTATAATAATTACAAATGGTATTTTCATTTATGGACCAATTAAAAAATTAAAGTTTGAGATACAATTGAATTACACCCACAGTTATTATGTATTGGGTAATGTGGGGATATTAGGAACATGACTAAAATAATGGGCTCATATTTTAATGACTACTTATTTGACATCATATACCTGTGACACAGAACTGAGGCTACATAAACATGCTCTTGATTACAAAATTCTCCCTTTAATACCTACAACAACAATTTAAAAACAAAAGACCCAGGGGAAATGCAGCTGTGGGGAAAATGGAACATTGTTATTTCCTTTATAAACTACTCCAGCCATTTTTAAAACCATTCAGGGCTGGGGATGTGGCTCAGCGGTAGATTGCACTCTGGATGCATGAGGCTCCAGTTTCCATCCCCAGCTTTGAAAAAAAAATTTTTTTTTTCCCCATAAAAGTAAAACTACCTAGTAGGGCCCAGTGATGTACAGCGATTTAGGAGTCTGAGACAGGAGGATTGTAAATTCAAGGCCAGCCTCAGCAACATGGGAAGGCCCTAAGCAACTGAGCGAGACCCTGTCTCAAAATAAAAAATAAAAAGTGCTGGGGATGTGACTCAGTGGTTAAGTACCCCTGGTTTAAATCCTCGGTACAAAAAAAAAAAAAAAAGTACAGCTACCTAAATCATTTTTGACCTCATAAATTTACCATGATGTCAGGTCGATCCATGGCGGTGATTTAAAAACAAAGCACCAAGCAGCCCACAGGTGCGAAAGAAACATCAATCATGCATCAAAGACGGAACCGCCTGTCAATCAGCAGGGTCTCCTGGCCAATCCTGGATCTCAGCCAGTTCCCCCCGACCAACTCCAGTGGGACAAGGGACTCTAAAAACCCCTTTTCCTGTCCCAAGCCCTTCCCTTCCTGCTCTAAGCCCCATAAAATTCCAGTCCGGTCAAGCCCCCACGTGGTTTCTCCTCAGACCCTATTTCTATCCACTCTGATAGAGTTCCCACAGGGAGTGGAATCTCAATTAAGCCTCCTTCAGTGGCCTTTTAAAATCTGCCTCTTTTTGGTTGCCGCCTTGCCTGACCTTACACATGGGGCACCTATCTTAAGACAATAGTCTAAATGCAGAGAAAACTGTATGCACAAAACTTTTCACAGACACATTATTGATAAAAATAAACAAGCTGGATGAGGTGGCACACTCCTATAAACCCAGCAGCTTGGGAGGCTGAGACAGGAGGATGGCAAGTATAAAGCCAGCCTCAGCAGCAGTGAGGTGCTAAGCAACTCAATGAGATCCTGTCTTTCAATAAAATACAAAATAGGACTGGGGATGTGGATCAGTGATCAGGGTTCACCTGAGTTCAATCCCCAGTACCAAAAAATAAATAGATATATAAATAACTGGAAACTGAAATATCCAATAATTAGAGAAAAGTGAAGTGAGTTAATGCACATCCACTAAAAATAATATTATGTGTATGGGTATATATGTTAATTAGAACATATAACAACTTCTATTCAGTCAATACTTACTAAACAAACTTTGTTATCTGTGCTGAGGACGATGATAGTGAACAAGATGGGAAAAATGTTGTCCCCATGGATTTCTGGATAACAACGTAATATTCAGTAGAAATGATGTTACACGAAATTCAGAAATGATGACTGCCAGTATGCAAAAATGAAATGGACAGACCAAAGGACCAGAACACAGTAAGTGCAGGTGCAAACTGTTCTTTTGGGGTACTGATAGCACTGGTGATTATTTCTCCTTTTCAGCATTTTCTAGTTGTTATTGGTATGTGTTTAAAAATTTTAAATGACATGAAATGCATAGAAATATCAAGAAATAATGTTGTTAGATTTAAAAAACACTAAAACAGTAACTAGTATGGACCAGCTGCAAGCAACACTGTGTCCAGATCAACGGAACAGGGATGGAAATCAATCCTTTGTGGAAAAAGGAGAGTATTTTGAGAGGTAGTAGGATCTATTTTTTGGGGAGGGGGAGGGTACTGGAGATTTAGCCCAGGGCACTTAACCCCTAAACCACATCCCCAGACTTTTTTGTTTTTTATTTTGAGACAGGGTCTTGCTAAGTTGCTGAAGTTGGCCTTGAACTTGGGGTTCTCCAGCCTCAGTCCAGTCTGTGTACTTTGAATATCCCGGAATCTATTGGCTGGGTGGGGGAAAGCACTGCACACATCTTAGGAGTTGCCCAAGAGCTCCTGACTATTCCCTCCTTCACTGAGAACCACTGGGCCCACAGATGACTGCATAGGGTATTGTATCATCATTGACTTTGTTCACGTCTGTTAACCAATAACCCCAGTGTGCAGTGCACAGTCTTAAAGTAATACATGCTGTCTCCCTGAAGTGAGCATTGCTGGTTGCTGCACGGCTTTCCTTCTTCCCACACCCTCCCCTAATAGAGCTCTGAAGTTTCTCAACCTCCTCTGCAGCCTGTGTCTCTGGGAAAGTGACCCCACCCCCTGCTCCAAGGACAATGAATCAATGTCCTATCCCTCTGAATAGTAATTGACTCTTTCTTCAGCTTGGGACTTTCCTCAGGTCATAACTGGTTCCAGCTGAACTTGGGACAGGATTCAGATGGATGAAACTCTGGGGGAAGTTAGCCTTGGACTTCTGATTGAGACATTTTCTCCCTTCTAAGAGTCACATGCACAGGAGGCTTCTGAGGTGTTGGTATTTTTCCGTTTCTTGGTGGTTACACAAGTATTGGCTTTATAAAAAGTAACTGAGACTGTAGCTCAGTGGTACGTTTTAAATAATAAAAGATAAATTTTAAATTTTAAAAGAGAATAAGCACTGGACTTGGTGGCCTACACAGTTAATCTCAGCTACTTGGGAGGCCGAGGCAGGAGGATCCCAAGTTTAAGGCCAGCCTGGGCAACTTAGTCTCAAAATAAAAAGGGGTGGGGATGTAGCTCAGTAGCAGAGTATACCTGGGTTCAATCTCCACTAACACACACACACACACACACACACACACACAGAAACCACTAGAAAAGATAATGTCTTTCCCTTCCTGGCCGATCCACTATGCAGATGTGAAGCCAGCAATTCTACAGTTATTTAAACTATTTTGCCACCACGAAGGAACTGCAGGGAAGCAGAGCCAGAGTCCCTGGGGTAAGCTGAGGCTGAAGCATGCCTTCTTTCTGAACTTGGATATTCATGAATCAATAAATGCCTTTACATTTTAAACCAGTTTGAAATTTTCTGTCCCCAGCAGATAAAGACATTGAATCGGACACTTTTCTTTTTTCTTTTGGTGCTAGGAATTGAACCCAGGAGTGCTCTATTACCGAGCTACATCCCCAACCCTTTTTAAAAAAAAATCTTTATTTTATTTATTTATTGTTTTATGTGGTGCTGAGGATCAACCTAGGGCCTTGAATGTGCTAGGCGAACACTCTACCTTTGAGCCACTACCAACCCTTTCTATTTTTATTTTGAGATAGAGTATCGCTAAAGTATTGCCCAGGGGGCTGGGCATGTGACTCAAGGGGTAGCGTGCTCGCCTGGCATGGGGGGGGCACTGGGTTCGAGCCTCAGCACCACAAAAAAAATAAAATAAAGATGACATGTCCACCAAAAACTAAAAAATTCTCTCTCTCTCTTTAAAAAAAAAAAAATATTGCCCAGACTGGCTTTGAACTTAAGATCTTCCTGCCTCAGTCTCCCAAATCACTGGGATTACAGGCATGGAGCCTCACCTTGCTACTATCTGGATACAGTCAGTGGCTAGGTGTAAGGGTTCCACAGGACCCTCACTAGGATTGTCCACCCTCACTCTCCTTGCCCTCAAACTTTATCTTGTCTGACTGATTTCCAGAGCCCTCTAATGGGTTCTCAATCTCCAACTGTCTACACATAGCTCTTGAACTCTGGCTGTGTGTCCCTTCCCAGGATAAATTCCTCTGAAAGACTTCTCCAGGTGAGATCTCTTTCTGTCCTCCTGGAAGAAGATGAAGCCCTCAGAGTACATAATAAAATCAGTGCTTTTCCTGCTGACATTAATCCAGCAGATTAATGGTAGATTAATCTGGGCTTTTCCCCAGAAGGACTCTTGTTTTCTCACAGGGATAGTTTCCCTAAAATGCCCTCCTACCCCTAATCTATGCACTGAAATTCTTGTCCATCCTTTAAGGCCCATCTCTAAACCTTTCAATCTCCTGAAGCTTCTCCTGAGGTCACCAAGTTGCTGATGCATCCCCCCACCATCCTGATTCTCTCCTCTGCACCTGTGGTCTTCCTTTTCTTGTCCAAAAGTCCCCTTTACATCTTTGCCTAAATGCCCCCTCAACACATATTCCAGTTCTGAAGTAGGAACAAATGTGTCTTTGTTGGGTGTTTTCATCTGCTCCCAGAAGTAGATAAAGCTTACATCTGACTTTCATCTAGCACAGTGACATACAGTATGTGTTCCATAAGCAATATTTGTTGATATGAAGAACTGAATTGTCTCTCACTGCCGCAGTCTGGCTGGGCACAAAATCACGAGCCACCACACAGCTTGTAGATTCAAACAGCAACTCTTTATTCCCGAACTCACACCAGCCGTATACAAACACGTTCTGGGGAAATCCACGTTCTCTTCCCAAATCCACGTTCTCTCCCAAATTCACCTCCACTGGGCTTCTGTCTCCCAAAATATACTCTGAATCCCGTGAGAACTCAAGGGGAACTCAGGCAGCAGGATACGCCCTATTCCCAGCAGGAATAATCTTAAACCTTAAACCTGGAACCTAAACTGGGAACGCCCTAAACCCGATTATGTTAAACCGGGAACACCCTAATCCGCCCTGGTCCTTGAGCAAGGTCAACTACATTCAATGTCACTGCAAAATGTCAGCAACATGGGGTACGCTGGCAAGGAAATTGTCATACCTACTTGGCTAATGGCTCCCAGCATCTCACCAAGGTATGATTTCTTATATGGATAACTCAGAAGTTATTATTAATATTAATTTCTTGATATGACTCATCATTACTGCCGAGAATGCTTTTTTTCTTTTTCTTTTTCCAGTACTAGGGGTTGAATCCAGGGGTGCTTGCGAACTGAACTACATCCTCAGCCCTTTTTATTTTATTTTGAGACAGGGTCTCAATAAACTGGCAAAGCTGGCCTCAAACTTGTGATCTTCCTGCCTCCGCCTCTTGAATAGCTAGGATTATAGGCGTGTGCCACCACGCCTGGCTTCAAGAAGGTTCTGTATGTACTTCAGTGAGGAAAAAAAAAACAACAAAAAACTCAAAACTCAAAAGCTACTCACCTGGCTTCCCAGCCATCTTGCAAACCCCACTGTCCAGCTTGCTTTGCATCACACTTGCTAACTAGAATCCCAGGAGACAGAAGCCAGAGGTCGTTCAGCATGCAGCCTGCTTGCAGAGCGTGTCCTTACTCTCCCTCTGGATGGACCAGCTAACCTGCAGGAGGAGGAGTCCATCTCCAGGGGAGTCCAGTGACTTAGGCTTCCACGTCCACAAGAAGTTGTCTGGAAAACTGAAGAGCTGCTAAAATGAGGAGCTGAGTTAATTATCCTCACCTATGGTTCCCAAGCAACAACCCCCTTAGGATCCTGGGTAATAAGATCTGTTCAAACCCACAAGGGCGATATCAGTTGCCTGCTGCCTGCAGCTTCCTAGCTGGATATGACTCAGGGAGTCTGCCTTTTGGGAGCCAAATTAAAGCACCCACCAAAGACATATTAGTTCCTACTTGTGCATCTTCAGGCCCCAAAGATACCCTAAAATTCCCCCAAGTAAGGACTTCCTGTTACATACACATCCACTTCATGTGGAAGAATGTGATATTGAGCTCACACCAGAGATGGCTGACCTGGGAGGAAACAGGAGGTAAGTAGAGGTTAAGTACCCTTATCCGAAATCCTTGGGACTAGAATTTGGGATTTTTTTTTTTTTTTTTTTTACCAAGGATTGAACCCAGGGGTGCCAAACCACTGAGCAACACCCTCAGCCCTTCCCAGCCCTTTAATGTTTTATTTTGAGGCAGATTCTGGCTAAATTGCTTGGGGCCTCAATAAGTTGCTGAGGCTGGCTTCAAACTTGGGATCCTCCTGCTTCAGTCTCCTGAGACACTAGGATTACAGGTATGTGCCACACTGTACCTGGCTGAAATTTGGAATATTTTCATATACATAATGAAATATCATAGGTATAACACCCAAATCTAAACAAGAAATTAATTTATACTTCACATACACCTTATATGCATAGCCTGAAGATAATTTTACACAATATTTTTGGTGTGCCAACGTTTTGACTGTGATCCCATAGCATGAGGTCAGATGTGGAATTTTCCACTTGTGGTTCAAAAAGTTTCATATTTTGGAGCATTTTGGATTTGTCTTCAGGTTAGGGAGGTTCTATCTGTACTCTTCACATCCCTTTAATCACCTATTGTAGATCTCTTTCTTCAGGTAGCCAACACAAAGCAACTGGGAATTAAAGGTGGACGTTAAGAGTACATCCATAGTCTTCATCAGTTGTTGGTTATTGTTACTCTGATATGTGACATGTGGCAAAAAGACCTCTACTCTACCTATTGGTGTTAGCAATTTGATCCTGTCCAGATCCAGATTTCCAATTCATAGGATCACAGCTACTCATGAGACTGGTTCATACAATTGCTTGCTTTTTGAAATTAGAGGATGTTTTGGAGTTTTGTTGTTGTTGTTATTGTTGTTTGTGGTACTGGGGATTGATCCCAGGGGCACTTTAACCTCTGAGTCACATCCTCAGCTCTTTTCATTTTTTATTTCAAGATAAGGTCTTGCTCAATTGCTAAGGCTGGCCACAGATTTGTAATCTTCCTGCCTTAGCCTCCCAAACTGCTGGGATGTCAGGCATGTGCCACTGCACCTAGCTAGAGGACATTTTACATAGGCCCACAGTACCTTAGTTGCAGTTCTGCAACTTTAGGGTGTTTTGTCTCTGAAACCAAGTTTGATACCTAAAGCCAGGTGGGGTGGTGCACACCTCTAATCCTAGTGTATAGGAGACTGTGGCAGGAGGATCACAAGTTCAAGTCCAGTCTGCACAGTATAGCAAGACCCTGTCTTGAAATAAAATAAAAAGAGCTGGGGGTGTGGCTCAGTAGTAGAACACTTGCCTAGCATGCATGATGCCATGGGTTCAATCCCCAGTACTGAAAAAATAAATAAATAAATTATTTTTGAGGTCCAAACTAATTTGGCAATGAAATCTGACTTGAACTTATAAAAGTCAATTTATGATATTTATTCTTTTTAGTATAAATAATAAGATAGTTCACTGGGGACATATCTATATATTTGATTATAGGGTGCCACCCCAGTCTTCCTGGAGGCCTTATGTAATAATATACAGCACGATATTTCTGAAAACTTCAAAATGCCATAACTCATAACCCTAAGGTTTCAAATAAAGGATTATGAACCTGTAAAATCAAACCTGCAGGCAATGAGCAGTTGTCATTCAGTTATTCACATGTCAAACTGCAGTTGTAGCACTTTCATAAAACGGAGTCTGCTTTCCCTGGCTAAACATACAATATATCTAACCTTTACCCTAATTACATGCAGCTTCAGCCTTATAGAAAATTTTGCAAAATCATTATACACACCCCTAAATCCTAACCCCATGAACTTGCAGTAGTCAGCTTCTATTTACAGTGACTGCCCCTCCTTATCGAGAAAAAAACCCCATTTCCTCCTACTGCTCTTCATATCAGTAAGAAAATAAGATTTGCCTAGGGCAAATATCCTCAAGTTCTCTGAAAGTTTCCAGAGAAAACAATTTAGAAGACTGACTAAAAGGAAGACAACATGCTCAATTTCTTCTATGTATTTCTTTTAGTTGGTGAGGGCTTTGACTTTGTGACTCTTGCATGGCGTTAACACATTAAGTTAATCTTTCAAATATCCAGGTCAGTCATAAATCATGATTTGGATCTTTCATTGAGCAAGAATAGTTGCAAGATATAAGATGAAGCCAAGCATCATCACAGGTGTGTGTAGTTCCAGAAATTCAGGGTGCTGAGGCAGGAGGGTTACAACTTCAAGACTAGCTTGGGCAATTTAGGGAGACCCTACCATAATAAAATAATTAAATTAAATGGTGCACGCATCTGTAATTCCAGAGACTGGGGAGGCTGAGGTGGGAGGACTACAAATTCAGGTCAGCCTCAGCAACTCAGTGAGGTCTTAAGCAATTTAAAATAAAAAGGTTAAAAGTTAAAAAAAAAAAAAAAGGACTGGGGATATAGCTCAGTGGTGAAGCACCCCTGAGTTTAATACTCAGTACCAAAATGTAAAAAGATAAGTAAAATAATAAAATAAAGTAAAACAGATTGGAAATGCAGCTCAGTGGTAGAGCTGCCCTGGGTTCAACTCCAGTTCCACAAAAGATGTAGGATGCAGAACACCTGATGTTTTCATGGAAAGATGAATTTTTAGAATTTAATAATTGGTTACCGTCTAAAGATATTTCTGTTGACCATGCGGAGGTGTAGACATTTCCCTGTTGCCCTGTGTACCCAGAAAAATGAAATCTACTCAGTAATGTATGACTAATTGCTCCCGTCACAGGCAAAACATGTATCAACAGGCTAAAGACATTCCACAGGAAACACATGACTCTGTGCTCATATCTGATGGAAGAAAAATAGAAAAGGAAATGCAGTAAGGTTTGCAGTCTCATAACCTTTTCTCCTCAAACCCCACATACTCTTTGATATTGTTGGATCCCAAGACAGATTTGAAAATCCCCTCCTTGCTTAAAGCACCTTGCTTAGCACTGAATTGTCTCTCTTTGTGGATTTGGGTTGGCTTCTTTGCTAAATGAATTACTTCTGCAAGGAATGTGATCTCCTTCATGCTGGGGTTGATGTTTCAGCTACACCAAACCTCCTGTACCAGGCACCACCTGGGCTATGGGGATAGACCTACCTGTTTCTGGGGGCTGGAATGTGCTTTCCTAAAGCCCGCACAAAGTTTGTTCCTAGCCTGGAGTGGTGGTGCATGCCTGTAATCCCAGGAGGACTGAGAGTTCAAAGCCAGCCTCAGCAATAGTGAGGCGCTAAGCAACTCAGTGGGACCCTGTCTCTAAATAAAATACAAAATAGGGCTGGGGATGTGGCTCATTGGTTGAGTGCCCTCAGTGCAATTGCTGGTAACCCCTTCCCACCAAAAAAAGGGCTGGGAATGTGGTTCAGTGGTTAAGGGATCAATCCCTGGTACCCCAAACAAAAACCTTATTCTCTCACTTCATGCAGGCTTCTGCTCAGATGCTCCTGTGTGTCAGAGAGGCCTCCAACTACTCTACCAAAAAGAGACCCACTAGAGAAACTTTGGGTCATGGCTGGTGGTGGTGATAGTTGTAAGCCTACTTAAATAGATTGAATTGTACACTGAAAATTGCTCACATGGTAAATCTTATGTACATTTTACTACAATAAAAACCAGAAAGTAAAAGAGCTCTACCCAGCATGTTTCATCTCACTGGCTTCATCTTCTTACCTAGCACTTCATCAAAACCCAACACTGGGGGTTGGGGATGTGGTTCAAGCGGTAGCACGCTGCTCGCCTGGCATGCGTGCAGCCTGGGTTCGATCCTCAGCACCACATACAAACAAAGATGTTGTGTCCGCCGAAAACTTAAAAAATAAATATTAAAAAAATTCTCTCTATCTCTCTAAAAAAAAAAAAAAAAAGAATTGTCACCATGGCAAAGTCAATATATCAGACTTAAAAAGCCCAGAAAACAAAATCATGTACTCTGAGTTAACACTATCTTTAAAAAAACAAAAACAAAAAAACCCCAACACTGTAGATTGACAGACACATCGACTGACCACATCACCCCTCCCCCCCTGTAGAAAGCAAGCTCAAGGAGATCAAGTGCTGCTTAGTTTTGTTTACTCCTGCATCTGTGATGGCTAGAACTGTCCCTCGAACACTGTAGATACTCCTAAAGAATCCCTGAATGAATGAAAACAAGCAAGCTTGGTGGCACAAAGGTCTCAAAGTTTTGGCTTAACAGGGACAAGGTCCCTCCCCACCCCCTGACAGTGGTGTGCTGGGGGTGCCTCCCTGGCACAGGTTCAGATCATGTGCACATATCTTCCCAATTCCATGGTCAGTAATATCATACTGAGACAGGGTTAAAGGACAGGTAGTCAAACTAGATAGTGAATGGCTGGGTTGGAAAGATGGGGGCTGATTATCAAAGAAAAAGAAACGGAATGCTAACTCCTCCTCCCTCCTCTCAACACTTGCCTCCTCTCAACCAGTTACCGACACCTCTGGGGAATCGCTCCTCCCTACACAAGGAGTTGCTCATTAGCATCCCCTGGTGGCCCTTTTCCTGCCTTTTGGGCACACAGGCCAGATAGGAAGAGGAGGTGGCGGGGAGGAAAGGCAAGCTGAGATCTATAAAGGGGCAAGATACCTCCCTCCCATGGAACGAGGACCTAATCCTGATTTCCAAGACTGGTATCAATACTGGAACTTAGAATCAGACATCAGGGTGATCAGCCATCCCACTGCCCAGGGAATGAGGGGTGTCCTGGGATTCAGGACTTTGAGGGCTAAAAATAGGAAAGCTCCTGGCAAATCAAAAAAAGTTGTTAACCTTACCAGCTATAGGACAATTATTTATACCTGGAAGCTGGAGAAATCTCCAAATTGGGGCTTTCCCCCCTTAGAGAACTTGTTATTACATACTGACCAGCACAGTATTCTGCCGCAGTCTGGCTGGGCACAAAATCACGAGCCACTCAAGCAGGAACAAACTTTATTTTTTACAACTGCCGCCAATACCCCATACGCGCCCGGGAAGATTGCCGATCCACGAACACAGCGTTCTCCCGGATCCCAAGAGGAAGTTCCTCCTCCGGAATTCCCTCCTACCGCACTTCCCCAACCAATGGGAACTCTCCAGGAGTCCTGTAGCAGGCCGGAGGCGGGACAGCAGGAGTCCAATATCCATATGAATGCAAATCTTAACATAATCATATCATCTCAATGGCTTGCTGCCATCACCTTTCAACCAAAAATGCCATGCATCATATTACTTGGCTGTGGCTCTTAGCATCTCCCCTCTTCTGTTTAATTAAGCAACAAGCAATGTGGCTAGGGACCGTGCCTATTAGGTTGTCCAATTCAACATATGGTTCTTACCCGTCATTGGATGAACTGACCTTTAGGCGTCAGCCTCCTGTCTTAGGTTGATACCACTGCAATTGGATCATACCCGTCACTGACTACCGGTCCAGCATATAGCCATACTTGTGGATAGGCCTATGCACCAGTGGGGGGGTGAG
>NW_025999998.1:11375073-11380186 GCF_001458135.2 Marmota marmota marmota | reverse complement strand
TGCCTGCTCAAGTACAGGGCATGGTAATCTTTGAGGTCCTGCCTCAGGATTCCGTCCATCAACTACGGGAGTTGAGGGCCGCTCAGCTGTAGATGGCGCTATTGGTTGAATTACGCCCTCTGGTGATAGAACGGAGTTAGTAGCAGCCTCCTGTTGTAATTCCCCCCCTGATGGTTGTTTTTCCTCTAAGCTTTCTTTCTTTAAATTTTCCTCTGTCTGACTAGCTCGAGAGACCTTCTCTTTTGTTTGACCTAACATGTTTTCTACCATAGTCTGGACCTCTAACAATTTACTTAACAGTCTTTCGGTTTGTTTTTTACTAGTTTCTAATCTACTATAAAGGTAACGCAACCCAATAAGATAGCATAAAACAAAACCGAAACAGAATGAAACAAAAACGGAACAAAAAATAATTGTATCAATTTTTTCTTTCTCAGGGCCGAACAACTTCAAACCTTGAGCCAACCATTTTTCCCAGTTTGCCTGAGAAAATTCTAGGGATAGGCAGCTTGAAACAAAAACAAAATAAATCAAAACAAGAACACATTGTTGTTTGAAATGGTCACCCATTCTTTCGCCTTCCCTCAGGGGCAAGCAATTTTACTCACCTCCAAGCTTCAGGCGTTCCCCGCACGGGCCACCAATTGCCGCAGTCTGGCTGGGCACAAAATCACGAGCCACTCAAGCAGGAACAAACTTTATTTTTTAAAACTGCCGCCAATACCCCATACGTGCCCGGGCAGATTGCCGATCCACGCACACGGCGTTCTCCTGGATCCCAAGAGGAAGTTCCTCCTCCGGAATTCCCTCCTACCGCACTTCCCCAACCAATGGGAACTCTCCAGGAGTCCCGTAGCAGGCGGAGGTGGACAGCAGGAGTCCAATATCCATATGAATGCAAATCTTAACATAATCATATCATCGCAATGGCTTGCTGCCTTCACCTTTCAACCAAAAATGCCATGCATCATATTACTTGGCTGTGGCTCTTAGCAGTATTCTGGTTAGGTTTGGTCCTCAGAAGTGCTATACTTTATTTTGCATGGGGAATGCAGTTTAGATTACCTAAAGTCATTCCTAAAGCTTATCTCAATTTTATGAGAATGCACAGCAGATTCCGGGACAGATAAGATATCTGGGAAATTATCATCTCAATTTAAAAAGGATAAGCCAGCTCAGTGATAGAGTGTTTGCTTTGCATGTGCAAAGGTCCTGGTACAATTCCTAGCACTGGGGGAAAGAATAAATCATGACCCCAGCATTTACAAAGAACTTTAAAATTTAAATTAAACTGGGCATGGGGACACGTGCCTATAATCCCACCTACTTAAGAATCTGAGGCACAAGGATCCCAAGTTTGAGGCCAGCATGAACAACTTAGCAAGACCCTGATTCAAAAATAAAAAAGGGTTGTGGGTATAAGTTTGTGGTAGAGTGCCCCTGGGTTGAATCTCCAGGACTGAAAAAAAAAAAATTAAGTTACGAGATATGCTCTCCTAAAACTTTACAACCTCTTTCAAATCAACAGTATTTACTTTTTTATTTTGCATCACTCAAATCAAAGTCAGTTCCAAATGTATATATAAACTTCTGCTATCTTAGATTGAAACTTAAGTTAGGAAATGCCACCAGTGGCAATCTTTTTTGGGGGAAGGGGGCAGGGAGAACGTCTGTTTATTATGCTGGAGCCCGATTTGTGATTTGTGTCTTGCTCCAAAAATTCTGCATCCTGTTCCATAGTTTCTCACAATAGTTATAAGCTCTTTTGTGTCAAAAAATTTCTAATCTACATGACCGAAGGTATTTGTAGGGGTTTCTAGTGGAAAGTATGTTTACAGAGGCAAAAATTATAAGGGAAACTGGCTCTTTTCACATACATTCTACAAATCTGTAGCCTTAAACACAAGGGGTTTTACTTTTCAAAAGGATGAAATCAGCCGGGGGCCGGGGCGCAGTGGCGCAAGCCTGTAATCCCAGTGGTTTAGGAGGCTGAGACAGAAGAACTTCGAGTTCAAAGCCAGCCTCAGCAAAAAGCCAGGTGGCAAGCAACAACTTGGTGAGACCCTGTCTCTAAATAAAATACAAAAAAGGGATGGGGATGTGACTCAGTGGTCAAGTACCCCTAAATTCAACCTCGGGTACCAAAAAAAAAAGATGAAATCAGAATCTTAGATACAGTTCTTTACAATTCAAAAAGTTGGAGACCCATGGTTAATTAATTAAGTTTCCTTAAGAAATTCTCTCAGGGACTTGGGTTGCAGCTCAGTAGTAGATCACTTGTCTTGTATGTGAGAGGTACTGAGTTCAAATCTCAGCATGATATAAAAATAAATAAGTATATTAAAAAGAAAAGAAATGCTCTCAGAGCCAAGGGGAGCTGACCCTTTTTCCAGGCATGTTTCTAAGGATAATGCTCTTGTAATTTTCATTTTACCTCCAGGACTGCTTTTGCCATCTCATCCCCCTCTTTGATGTCCTCTTAACCTTTTTAAGGGGCATCATCTCTTTCCACATCCTCCATGTTATGCCATTCATGACTCTGGAGGACCATTTGAAACCTTATGGCCTCTGGGCAAGAGGAGACCTATACTTTCAGTTGTTGAGGAGACAGTTACTAGTCAAATTTGTTACGGGTATGGGTGTGGCCAGGTACCAGGGAGCCTCCAGGGTAAGCACAGCCAGCAGTCTCTGGCTAAAAGGGGGTTTAGATCGTTGAGTAGGCGGTAAGTCTTGTTTAGGATTTGATATAGCTGAGGGTTTAAATCATGTGCCTTACTTGATTTGAGTCTAGGTAGAAGCCAATAACCTGGTTCAGTTTCCCAACAGGTGGGGCCGGAGACCTTAGGGCAATCTCTGACGGGGAATTCCCAATATTCTTGAATTGTTATGTTTCCTGTCCAATATCATTCCACTTTTGTGACAGGGAAAGACCTTTTCTGCCAGGTAGCATTTACTTGGCATTTTAGGATAAATAGAGGTACAAAGGCACAGTGGCAATTCTGTCATCCCTTTTATGTCTGAGGAAGCAGAATCTGGGGGCATAGGAACGGGTGGAGGAACTTATTCCTCAGGAGGAAGTGCAGCATAGCAGATAAGGCATGTTGGTCCTGTTGCATAGGTTTGTCCCTCATGGAGGCAAAAACTATGGGAACCTGCTTTGATACATACATCAAGCTGATTGTTCCAGGAGGGAGAAACAGGAACATAGTGTAAAAGGACTGTGACCCATTCTCCCAGGACTTTTTTTTTTTTTTTTTTTTAAAGAGAGTGAGACAGGGAGGGGGAGAGAGAGAGAGAATTTTAATATTTATTTATTTTTAGTTATCGGCAGACACAACATCTTTGTTTGTATGTGGTGCTGAGGATCGAACCCGGGGCTGCACACATGCCAGGCGAGCGCGCTACCACTTGAGCCACATCCCCAGCCCTCTCCCAGGACTTAATAAGACACAAGTTATTACAAGAAGCAGCAGATTCCCTCTAATAGGCTTACAACACTTAAGTAAAATATGGCTAGAGCAACCCTCTGTATTCCATTGCAGTAGTTTGGAGCTGTTTCAGCTAGATCTACGGAAAACAGCAAAGTCAATAATGTCATCCTTCCCAGTGAAACAGGGTTCCATTGCAACCACAGTTGCCAGGTTCCCTTGATGAATTCCTCATACTCTTCTGCCATGCATTGACCAGTCAGCTTCCAGGTTTGTGACTGAGCAGGGCTGTAGTTTCCTCCGGTCTCATAGTGGGCAGGTTGATACATGTGGTGGCTGAAGCAGAGCTGCCACAGCGTGGCCTTTGGAGTGTCAGTCTGAGTGGGTTTCTGGAGTTTGCCTCAGATGTCCAAGTAGGCTATTTCTCCATAGCGGCTGCTTTTAAACTCAAGAGTGGTGTATTCGTGGGCCTATTTTTTGATCCTGTTGATTGTGGAGGATTTGGTAGAACTTTCACAGGAATCCAGGGGATGGTCCCTGCTCCAGAGGTGCAGGTCTGAGGTCCTGAGGTGGCTGACACTGCCTGCCCTCAATACACGTCATGCTTTCTTCTCATTCCAGGTTGGGGGTGAGGGCTGAAAGTACAAGTGGCAATCTTTAAGGCTTTAACATTCTTTTTCCTGGTAATTACAAAACAGAAGCACAGAATTTTGACAACCTCCTATGGACTCACACAACTAGATACAAGGCTTGCTGTAAATTATATTTGCCACAATAATTACTGGAGATCCAGCAGTGAATACTAGTGTGTGCTTAGCCCACCATATCTCTGCCAGAAACAAAACAGTTTCTCTGGTGTGCCGTGCAGTGAAACTGTCACGGGAGAAGAGAAGTCTCCAAAGAAGGGTCCAAGGAGTTCCCAGAGCAGGGAACTGAGTTCACTACCAGCAGGGTTCTTGGCATAAGGGACAAAATTTTAGCACAGACAAAGGCATAGAGGTTTATTCAGGCAGGTAGATACACATTCAAGGGAGAATGTGGGCTTCTCGGCAATGGGAAACAGCACTGCCTCAGGCTGGGAGTCCAATATTTATAGAAAGGCTGTATCAAGGGCCGGATTGGAGGTGGATCCGAGATGGACTGCACAAGGGCATTGGCTGAGGACATTGAAGCCAGATTTAAAGACAGGTAGTCAGTGTAGTTAGGTAAATCGGGTCTAATATCAAGTAAAATCGAAAATGAAGGCCATGTTGAGAAAGGAGTCCGAGAAAAGCAGAACAACTCTTGGAATGTTAATATCCCCAAGGCCCAGAGCCCATCCCAAAGAAATATTAATGAAACAGCTCCCAGCAAACGTGGAGATGCTGACCCAAAAGTCCTTCCTGCCCAGATTACTCCTTTGGCCCACCTGTGCCCCACTCTTTGGGCCTTCCCACCTACATTCCATCACTGAAAGATAACAGAACAGAGAACAGGAATGCGGGAAAGCTAAAAGAAGACCTTAGCTATAAAAGGGGAACACATTCGCCCTTCCAGGGATTCCACTTCTTGGGTCCCTTCTTCCTCCGGGAGAAGTCTTTTTTTTTTTTTTTTAAAGAAAGAGTTGGGAGAGAGAGAGAGAGTAGAGAGAGAGAGAGAGATTATAATTTATATTTTTATTTTATCGCGCGACACAACATTTTTTG
>NW_025999998.1:11369450-11371783 GCF_001458135.2 Marmota marmota marmota | reverse complement strand
CAAAAAAAAAAAAAAAAAAAAAGTTGGTGGAATAAACTAATTATTATTTTTTTTTTTTAAAGAGAGAGTGAGAGAGGGAGAGAGAGAGAAAGAGAGAATTCTAATATTTATTTTTTAGTTATCGGCGGACACAACATCTTTGTTTGTATGTGGTGCTGAGGATCGAACCCGGGCCGCACGCATGCCAGGCGAACGCGCTACCGCTTGAGCCACATCCCAGCCCCTAAACTAATTATTTTTAAAAAGACAAAAATACAGTGCTTAACAGTTTCCTTGTCTTGATTAAAATTACCAAGCCAATTCTTTAACATAAAAACAGATCCGTCAAGGGTGTGGGTCACTTCCTACCATTTTTTAAGTAGTTTTTTTTTTTTTAAATCAGGAGGAGCCAGAGGTTAAAAAAGTCATGAAATTAACCACACACACCACACAATCGATTTTGGAAGATCCAAACAAAACCCATTTACAAGCTCTGGCTCATCATCTTGATAGCTACTTGCGCTAATCCTGTAATTTATATCTACTAAACACTGTTATTTTCCTTCTCTGTGCATTAGGCAGCTTCAGAAAGAATTCCAGAAAAATTTCAACACCACTGACACTCATGATTATTAATACTTTTTTTTTTTTCATTGGCTACTCTTCCACATGCTTGTATCTGATCTTAGCAAGGAATGTGTTTATAGGATTGCAGCCAAATGCAGCCAGGGTGCTCTCCACTGGGAGTCTCTGTCCTTCCCTGGGTAAACCCGCTTCCCAACCCCCTGGGGATTTCCCTCCTTTTCCAGCTGCCTTTGGAATTCTCTCTCTTTTCAGGTCGCCTTGTCCTTCACTGACAGCACCCTAGGGCAGGACAGGGGAGATGCCTGCCCAGGCTCCCTGAGGTCAAGTTTCTTGGATCCCAGTGCCATTCTCTGGGCAGAGCAGTGGATATTAATAACGTCCATCTCCAGCCCAGTCCACTTCCTTCCAACTTCTACTAGCTCCAAGAAATAATTACCCTAATCATTCCTGAGAAAGGAAAGGTCCTGATTTTCCCTGGAAAAGGAAGGATTCACACTACTCTTTTGGTTTTCAAACATCCCCTTTTTGCATCTCTGGGGCTCTTGGCTGCCTCCTGCAGCAGTTCTCAAAGTTTAATTTACATAAGTATCATCTGTGGATTGGGTCAAAGATGCAGATGTTCCTATAGCCTCACATTTGTTAGTTCAGACGTTTGAAGGGTTAAACAACACTCCTGGGACCTCATTGATTTTCTACCTTTTTGTATCACTTACACTTTTATCTTGGGTCATAGAGTGATACAGAGAAAATTCTTTTAAACATTGTTTAAAACTCTAAGGGTGTCAGGTATGGTGGTGCCTACCTGTAATCCCAGCAGCTCAGGAGGCTGAGGCAGGATGATTTGAGTTTGAGGTCAGACTCAGCAGCTTAGTGAGGCTCTCAGCAATTTAGTAAGACCCTGTCTCAAAATAAAAATAAAAAGGGCTGAGATACTGTAGCTCAGTGGTAAAGTACACCTGAGTTAAATTTCTGGTACCAAAACCAAACAAACCTGAAAGACCCCACTAGGGCTGTTCTTGCTTTCACAAAACTGTGAGGATAGTGAGGCAGGGACCCCTCATTGGAAGCATCTTCAGAGCAGATTGCAGGTACATACAGACCCCTGACCCACCCAAGCAGGAGGCGGTGTTCTCCTCCCTCCCCTCTCCCAGGGCTGGGCACACACCTAGTTAAGATACTACAGTCAGTGCCTTGGGGGGGGGGGCAAAAAAGGGCAGAAGGCTGAGTTTCTCTTTCTTCTTTCTCCACCCCCTGTTTCACACAGAAGTGTCCCATTGGATTTTAAAGTGTTAGGGGACAGATAGACATGAATGGTGGGAACATGAGGTTAAGAGAATAATTCTATAAAATGAGCCCACTGTGTTGACCCTCACATACTTTCTTTTCCAAGAAGCAATTTACCTACAGCCCTGCCTGGCCTCAGTGGACAGGATAGGTCACATTCTTCAGCAAACTACCTGCAGGAGAAATACAGACCCAAGATAAAGTCAATGGGAGGAACCTAGGAGACTTTTGTGACCAGAACCTGAAACTCTGGGAGATAAGGATAGTTCCTCCTAACCATAAAATCTGTAAGAATATATGGTTAAGAATCCAATTAGATAATCCCAGAGGCTCAGGAGGCTGAGGCAGGAGGATCCAGGGTTCAAAGCCAGCCTCAGCAGATTAGTGAGGCACTTAGCAACTCGGTGAGACCCTGTCTCTAAATAAAGTATAAAAAAGGGCTGGGGATGTGGCTCAGTGAAGCACCCCTGGGTTCAATCCCCAGT
>NW_025999998.1:11344180-11367454 GCF_001458135.2 Marmota marmota marmota | reverse complement strand
GGAATGAGATGGACATCATTATCCAAAGTACATGTAGAAGACACGAATTGGTCTGAATATACTTTGTATACAACCAGAGATATGAAAAATTGTGCTATATATGTGTAATATGAATTGTAATACATTCCGCAGTCATATATAACAAATTAGAATAAAAAATTTAAAAAAAGATTTTTTCACAACATTTTAATTCCACTTATTTATTTATATGTATTTCTGGGGATCAAACCCAGGGCCTCACATGTGCTAGGCAAGTACTTTACCACTGAGCTACAGCCCCAGCCCTATATCCCTCTATCTTAAATCCCCATCTCACATCCTACCTCTGCTCTGGAGTAGCTGGCTTGGAATTATCACAGGTGTAATCCACTGCACACATCTAAAATGTGTATTTCTTGCTAATATTTTTTTGTTGTTGTTGTGTTGCTGGGGATTGAACCCAGGGACGGTCCTGTGTATGCTAGGCAAGCATTCTGCCACTGAGCTACATTCCCAGCACTCTTGCTAACGTCTTTGGAGTTAGGTCTATTTGACGTTTATTTGGATAACACTGGTTAAAAATAATAATAATAATAATAATAATAATAATAATAATGTGTTCACTTGATGTTTTGGGAGTTCTTAACTGTATGTAAAGACCTGTGCTAGCTTCTGAGGCTTCAGCAGTAAACAAGGGAGACACAGCCCTGTCCTCATGGAGCAAATACCCTGCAGAAGGAATGAATGAATGGTTCACTAGTCAATTCCATTGTAATGGGTGATGGAAAGACCAGCTGCCAGGTGCTGAGAATATGGAACAATCACAGGTGTCCAGGTAGACACTGTGTGTGAAACCCCCTGAAATTGAGAGAAACTTCCTCATGCTGAGAGGGAAGCTGAGGGGCTGGTCTCCCCATAGGCTGACAGAAGTCAAGGAAGCGTATCCCCCTCCCCAGACCTGTCTGTACATTTCTTGTCTCTTCTCTCTCTCTCTCTGAAGTTCTGGGGATTGAACCCACGGCTTCGCACATGCTAGGCAAGTACCCTAGCTTGCCTCATCACTGAAAGCTTTTTTCATCTTCAGAGATTTTGAAAATTGAAACATTTTTAATATAGTTTAAAATGTGGTTTTATTTTGGAGAAAATTTAACAACTGGGTCTCCAGAATAAGCAAAATCAAACCCTAATTTATAGCATTTGCTAATGTCTGTGGTGTAAATACTCTCATGATGGCCCACTTATTTTTTTGTACTGGGGATTGAACCCAGTGGTGCTTAAGCACTGAGCCACATCCCCAGCCCTTTTATAAAATATTTTATTTAGCGACAGGAACTTGCTGAGATGCTTAGGGCCTTGCTAAGTTGCTGAGGCTGGCTTTAACTTGTGATTTTCCTGCCTCAGCCTCCCAAGCAGCTGGGATTACAGGTGTACACTGTGACACCTGGCATGATGGCTGACTTTAAGCTTCCAATGTGCTGTCCCTGAATGCAGAGCTGGGAAGACATGCACAGTAGCTGGTATGAGCTGGCTCCATTGTAACCACCGAAGTGTAAGGGTCCCGCGAAACGTCGGAGAAAGAGACCACCAAGTGACCACTCATGCAATTGGCAGAAGGGGATTTATTGAACCAGCATGCTGGGGCTCCGTGCCCACTCAAGAAGGGAAAACAGCCCAGAGCCCTGAGCAGGGGCTGAGCACTGCTTAAGTACACTTTTTTTGGGAGGGCGGGGGTTTTACATACATCACAGTCTCCTTTAACAAATCATTATACACTGCGGGAAAATCAAACAACAACTCCTAAACATGATTAGTTCATTCATTGGCGGGAACAGGTCAGGCTGGAGTGATAGGTCATTTCTAAACGGGGTACACATTCAAACTGATTGGTTTTAGGGCCTAGAGGACTACGTGACCAGTTACACAGAGTCCCTAGTTATTGGACAACCAGGGAATCAGTGGGAATATTTACTGGGCAATTCCAGTATTGTCCTAACAGCTACAGGGATTTCAGGTTTTGCAGGTAACATAGAAACCTAACAATACCTAATCCTTTACATTTTAACTCAGACCTTGTAGCTTAGAAACTTTACAACACCCGGTCTTTTACCCTTTAACTTTTACGCTTTAACTTCAATTTCTTTTACCCTTATAGAAGGAGTTCTAACACTTTATTTTTTTTTAAAGAGAGAGTGAGAGAGGGGGAGAGAGAGAGAGAGAGACAGAGAGAGAATTTTAATATTTATTTTTTAGTTATCGGCGGACACAACATCTTTGTTTTTTTGTATGTGGTGCTGAGGATCGAACCCGGGCCGCACGCATGCCAGGCGAGTGTGCTACCGCTTGAGCCACATCCCCAGCCTTCTAACACTCTTTTTTAAAAAAATACTTTTATTTGTAGATGAACACAATGCCTATATTTATTTTTATGTGGTGCTAAGGATTGAACCCAGAGCCTCTTGCATGCTAGGCAACTACTCCATCACTGAACCACAACCCCAGCCCCTTACACTTACTCTTTAAAGCAGAATTTCAACAATCCTGCAAAACCCAAATCCCAAGAAGATGTAGTTCAAAGGGTAAAGTGTTCAGAAAAAAAAAAAAAATTAGGTTAAGTGAAAATGGAACTTCTGAAACTCTAAAGTTTTTTCTAACTTCCTTCAAAGCTGTCTTTGAATAAAACCTATTTTCCTACCAATTTGATTCCACATATTTCTGGGGCAGCGAGCATTATAGCCTAGCCTTTTACCCAGGGCAGGATTGGTCCACCCCATAACAAGTGGAGCAGGGGCCAGCAAGGCTCTCTTGAGAATGTTTTTCAGAGTAAACTAAACATGATACTAGCAGAAAAGTGGGGCATAAGGAACAAAACATGGAAACAACACTGGCCAAGTCTCAAAGCCACATGAAATAGCCCAGCAATTTAGGGATCTGGGGGATGTGGGACTGTTGGAGCCAAAATGCAGAGTATGAGCGGGGAGAAGAGCGTAATTGTACTGCAGTGTCTGGGCAGACTCAGGTCAGAAGAGCTCACTCTTCTTGCTTGGACTTGGTCCTGTCTGACCTGGTCCCTCTAAGATTTTAGACAAGAGAAAATATTTGCCCTTTTGAAAATCTGCTCTGGATGATGGGCTGAGGGAAAGGGAAGATGGAGGCAAGAAAGCTTCTGCAGCTGGGCGTGGTGGGGATACTCCTAGCTATTTAGGAGGCTGAAGCAGGAG
This sequence comes from Marmota marmota marmota, assembly GCF_001458135.2. Lineage (NCBI taxonomy): Eukaryota > Metazoa > Chordata > Mammalia > Rodentia > Sciuridae > Marmota > Marmota marmota. The sequence continues at coordinate 11,364,257 of NW_025999998.1, read as the reverse complement.
GATTCCAAGTTTGAGGCCAGGCTCAGCAACTTAGCAGGACCCTATCTTAAGGGCTGGGGATATAGCTCAGTTGTTAGAGTGCTTGCCTCATATGCACAAGTCCCTGTGTTCAATCCCCAGTGCCACACACACACACACACACACACACACACACAAAAGTAAGCTTTTGCAGTAATATAGGTGAGAAATGATGAGGCCCTCTATTGCCAATGGTTAATTTGAGGGCTGTTTGGTGAAATACTTGAGGAGATTGCTGATGAAGTACCAAGAATGGCACATATGCTGTCATTCATACATGAATTCATGTGCATGCTGGACAGTTTGCATAGATGTTGGTGGCATCATTCACATCACATTATAGCTATTGTCAGTCCTCTGGATAGTTGCACTTTGAGTTGTGCAGTGCATGGCTTGGTCATACTTACCTAGCAATCCTGATTCTAAACTTACCTATTACTTTTTCTATTACTTTTGAAACTTGGAGATTTTACTTTTTATTTCTTTGGGTTTATTTAAGTCACTTCCTTTTGGGAAAAAACCTCAACTAACATTACAGATAGGGGTAGAAAAAGTATGGGGATACACACACACACACACACACTTAAGATGGCAGAAATGGAAGCTCAAAACTTTGAGGTAACGATGGGGCACTTCGGAGCACACCATCCTGTGCAGAGTTGTAATCATGCAGCTCTGGCTGGCCTGAGGACAGGGCCAGAGGGGAAGGAAGCCAAAGTCCCTGAGGGCAGTGCCAGTGCCACTAGAGAGAAGCCTGCCTCTTCATGTCCCCTCTCAGCTGGATGGGTCAACGGAAGTTCTGTCACTGGATCTGGTTTCAGCGTCTCAGATGTCCCCCCTCCCCAAAGTGCTTTTCACCTACCCAAAAGAGCTGAAGAGAGACACCAGAGGCCCTGAGAGATCCTCTGTGAACCAGTTTGCAGCTATTAAGTGGTCTCTGTGCTTAGGAGGGTGAAACGTGATCAGCACATTGCTTGGATGAAAAACAAAGCTGGTCCTAGAGCTAGAGGCTGGTGAGCGGCTGTTACCCCCACCCGTGGCTATTGGGGTTCACATCGTCTTTGTCTATAGGGTGATGTTGCCTGTATGGACATCCCTGGGGCATAGCAAGTGCAGAGCCGGGGAGGGACAGCCACCCCGAACTGCGCCGCTGCAGTGATGAACTGTTGATACATATTGGTACTTGGTTTCTCTGTATCTGTCCACAGGCAGCAAATACATAAGTGTGTGATCTTGCAGTGAAAGTTTTTGTTTTTAAAATTATTGTGAACCAGAATGAGAAGATTGGTTTTTGAAAACCTGGAGGTTTGGGTTTAAGAGATATTTATAAAAATTTCACAAGCCAAGCAGAGTGTGGTGGGGCACAGCTTTAATCCCAGGAGGCTGAGGCAGGAGGATCCTGAGTTCAAAGCCAGCTTTAGCAACTTAGTGAGATCCTGTCTCTAAATAAAATATAAAATATTAAAGGGCTGGGGATGTGGCTTAGTCATTAAGAGGTCCTGGGTTCGATCTTTGGTACGAAAGAAAGAAAGGAAGAAAGAAAGAAAGGAAGAAAGAAAGAAAGAAAGGAAGAAAAGAAAAAAGAAAGAAAGAAAAGAAACAAGAAAAATTCTCAAGCCAAGTAGGACAAAGGCCAAAATTAGCCAAGTGAATGGCACACATCCTGTCTTTCATACAGTGCCTGAAAATATTTACCAATCAAGTTCAAGTTCAGGCTCTTTGTTATAAACCACTGCATTTCTGACTTAGAACACTGTGCATGCAGATAAATGTGATCTCAGCTCGGGACCTGCACAAATGGGGAATTTGAAATGTTTCTTTTTTCGGGGGGGTACTGGGGGTTGAATTCAAGGGCACTTGAACACAGAGCCACATCCCCAGTCCTATTTTGTATTTTATTTAGAGACAAGGTCTCACTGAATGGTTTAGCACCTCACCTTTGCTGAGTCTGGCTTAGAACCCGGGATCCTCCTTCCTTAGCCTCCTGAGCTGCCAGGATTACTGGCATGCACCACTGCACCCCGCTCTTTCCCCTTATTTTTAGACATCTAATTCTATAGAGTCTAACTTTTTTCTAAAATTTTCTAGACATGCCAAAGCTGGTAAGAACAAAACAACAAAAACCCTGCTTTTTAAATATTTCAGCTCTTGCAGTAATCAAGCAGTGAGCGAAATCTTTTTAAATATAGAAGTCCTGAGTTCAGCTCATTAGTGAACTTACACAATTCTGTAGAAAATAAATCTTTGTTTTTTATACATTTATTTTATTTATTTTTGTGTGATGCTGAGGATCGAACCCAGGGCCTCACACGTGCTAGGTGAGCACTCTACCACTGAGCCATAACCCCAGCCCACAAATAAATCTTTTGAAATAAAAAAAAAAATGTGATGCTGGGCACAATGGCACACCCCTGTAATCCTGTAACTAGGGAGGCTGAGGCAGGAGGATCGCAAGTTTGAGACTAGCCTCAGTAATTTAGTGTGGGTCTTAGCAACTTAGTGAGACTCTGTCTCAAAATAAAAAATAAAAAGGGTTGGGTACTCGGGTCAGAATGGCAGTGTTTTAGTCAGCTTTTTCGCTGCTATGACTAAAAGTTCTGACCAAACAATTGTAGAGGAGGAAAAGTTTATTTGAGGACTCGTGTTATCAGAGGTCTTAGTCCATAGAAGGCCAGCTCCACCTCAGTGAGGCAGGACATTGTGGTGGAGGAGTGTGGCAGAAACAGTTCACATTGCCCTCAGGAAGCAGAGAGACTCCACTTGCCAGATACAAATACATGCCCCAAAGCCACACCCAATGCCCCCCTCCTCCGGCTATACCTTACCACTTCAGTTACCTCTCAGTTAATCCCAATCAGGGGATTAATTCACTGATGGGATTAAGACTCTCATAACCCAATCATTTCTCCTCTGAACCTTCTTGCATTGTCTAACACATCCAAACCATTACAGGCAGCTATAAAGAATACAAGTAACAATCAATATTGGGGAGGATGTGGGGAGAAAGACACTCTCATACATTGTTGGTGGGACAGCAAATTGGTGTAATCACTATGGAAAGCAGTATGGCAATTCCTTAGAAAACCTGAAATGGAACCACTATTTGACCCAGTTATCCCATTCCTCTCTATACCCAAAGGACTTAAACATAGCATACTACAGTGATATAGCCACATCAATGTTTATAGCAGCTCAATTTACAGTAGCCAAGCTATGGAAAAAACCAAGGTATCCTTTAACAAATGAATGGATAAAGAAAATGTGGTATATACACATAATGGACTCAGCCATAAAGAAGAATGAAATTATGGCATTTGCCAGTAAATGGATGGAACTAGAGAATATCATGCTAAGTGAAATAAGCCAATCCCCCAATACCAAAGGCCAAATGTTCTCTCTGATTTGTGGATGCTAACTCAGAACAAGGGAGGGTGGGGAGGGGAAGAATAGAAGTTCATTGGATTAGACATAGGGAAACAAATGACGGGAAGGGAGCAGGGAGGAGAATAGGAAGGACAGTAGAGTTAATTGGTCATAACTTTGCTAGCCTTGTATTTGAATACATGACCAGGGAAACTCCACATCATGTACAACAACAAAAGTGGGGACCTAAATTGAATAAGTTATACTTCATGTATGTATATTCTGCCAAAATACATTATACTATCATATATAACTAAAAATTAAAAAAAAAAAAAGTTAGAAATGTAGCTCAGTGGTAAAGTACCTCTGGTTCAATCCCCAGTACCAAAAAAAAAAAAAAAGTGGCATTATTCAGTGTCCCCACAGATCACAGAAACACGGTGGCAGCAGAGGTCCATCCTGTACCAGTGTAACCCTTGGATGTTGAGTGTTACCCTCACAGAGTCTGACTGCTCTTCACACTTCTCTGGGAGTCGATTTTGCTGCTGGTTGCAGGTGTTTTCCAACAGTCTAAATAAATCTTCAGTTAATAAACAGTCCAATAAATCTCTTTGGGTGCGTTCTGTTTCTTAAACAATTCAGTCAGGGCAGACAGAATATTTGAGCTTGGATTCTGTCTCCAGCAGACACAGGGTTTAAGTGAGCTGTTTTACACACCCCAGAGGGGCTGTTCACTGGAACCTTAGGATGGACTACAAGTATCATGGCTCTTTAAATCATGTCGAGGATCTGAAGGCATTTCTTTATACAAAGAAAGACAGTTATGAAGGTATTTAGAAAAGCGGGATAAGTTTACATGGAGTTTCATAACTTTATCCTCCTTCCCCTTTCTGCTGTCAGTTTGCAAAAGATAAATCTGTGCCAAGAACTCGACTGCACACGAACCAACATTGCTTTAATCTTTATGTGAACCTTGGAAGAAGGAAGCTAGTTTTCCTTGGCAAACTTAAATAGTCAATTCATACAAACCTCATCATTATGAACCTGGGTCTTTTGGGATTGCATAGAGTTTATCTGAATTTGGGGCAGGTATAGCTGAAGAAAACATGTTTAAAACTTTTTCTTAATGCAAACTATTGAACTTAAAGTTGGCTAAAATATTTCTAGAGCAGATACAGAAGATGGAATAGAAAAAAAGCATAGTGGGACAGAAGAGAAATTATTTAGGGAATCAAAATCTATCACATGGTAAGCAAAATAAGAATTCTGACCAAGGACAAGGTTGAGTAGACTTTGTCTACTCAATGGAGGGGAGCCCCCAATTTGAATATGAAATTATGCTTATGCTGTGCACATGAGAACAGAAGCTGTAATGTATTGAGGACCCTCATGTTGGGATTGTGCTTTACCTGTGGGCCCACACGCCGCAACATGCTACATATCCCCATTTTACAGATAATAACACTGAAGTTAGTGATAAGCAACTAAAAGCTAGGGATGGTGGCACAAACCTGTAATCCCAGCTACTTGGGAGGAAGACTGATGCAGGAGGATCACACATTCCAGGCTCATCTGGGCAATTTAGTGAGAACCTGTCACAAAATAAAAAATAAAAAGCCGGGCGTGGTGGCACACGCCTGTAATACCAGAGCTCGGGAGGCTGAGGCAGGAGCATAGCCAGTTCAAAACCAGCTTCAGTAATAGGAGGTGCTAAGCAAATCAGTGAGACCCTGTCTCTAAATAAAATACAAAATAGGGCTGGGGATGTGGCTCAGTGGTCGAGTGCCCCTGAGTTCAGTCCCCAGTACACATCCCCCCAAAAATAAATAAAAAAGTAAAAAGAGCTGGGGTACACGTTGCTCAGTGTTAGAGCACATCTGGATTCAATCTCCAGTACCACACACAGAGAAATAATAATATTAAATAAATAAATAAAAGCAAGTAAGTAGCAGTTTAAATTAGATGTAAAAAACTTCTCATTAAAAAAGGCTTGGCTGGGTGTGGTGACACATGCCTGTAATCCCAGCAGCACAGGAGGCCAAGGCAGGAGGATCCCAAGTTCCAAGACAGCCTCAGCAACTTAGTGATATCCTGTCTCTACATAAAAAATAAAAAAGGCTGGGGATGTGGCTCAATAGTTAAGCATCTGGGTTCAATCCCCAGTACCAAAAAAAAAAAAAAAAAAAAAACAAAAAAAACAAAAAAAAGCATTCTAAAATCATATTTTGCATTTCCTGCCTCCTTCAATACATTATACTGAACATTGAGCAGCCCTCTGTTGAAACTCCTCCTCATCGTGGCGACTAGACAATACCATTAGTGAGGTGATGCTCTCAGGTCTGTGGTGCAGGGGCTCTTGACTCACACTGCTCTTTTCCACTTGGTATCTCAGAATATAACTTTGATTCTTCCTTCATCTGCAGTTCATATGCTTCAAGTCCTTTTTCTTCCTTAAATGGGGATCTGGCACTGCACCAGTTAGCACTGTATGTAAAGTAAGAGTAAACAGGCCTGATGGGCTGGCCTGCCCCTACCAGCCCATAATAGCAGGTTCCCTACCTTCCACTTCCACATCACAGCAGTCTCATTGCACACCTAAGTTCATGCTGCATCCCAGATGGAGAAGTGCACTAGTCACTGAATTCTAAAGGAAACTTTCATTAGAAGTGAGACAATAGAGCTGGGTGTGGTGGGGTGTGCTCCTGTAATCCCCTCTGCTTAGTTTAGAAGGGTAAGGCAGGAGGATCACAGGAGGGTCACAAGTTCAGGCTGTCTTAAAAATTGAAAAATAGAAAGTTCTGGGGATGTAGCTCAGTGGTACAGCCCCTCTGGGTTCAATCTCTGTACAAAATAAATAAATAAATAAAAGATGATAAACATAAACATACACATGCATGCACGGTTTTATTTATTGTCTCTCTAGCATTGACCTACGGCTTTCAAAAATTTCCAGACTAAAAAAATTTTTCTTTCTGAAGAAAGGAAATAAATAACCACTTAGCATTTGTTTATATTGTTCTATTGTTCCGTTTTTTTTCCTGTAATAGAAGGTGTATCTGGTTCACTCATTGCAAAAGCCTTCACTACACATTTACATAGAATTCTCACTAATATGCTAAAAAAAAAAAAAAAAAAAAAAAAAAAATAGTGCTCGGGATTGAACCCAGGGCCTTGGGCATGATGTGCAAGTGTTCTGTCAGGGAGCTACACCCCCAGCCCTAAACCTTTCCGAGGTAAAAAAATAATAGAACATGAACATAGCTTTGGGTCAGATTTTTTCCCCTCCAGTTTGTTTCTGGACACTTTCTTTTGCCTGCTAAAGGGCTCAGAAGTGTGTACACCTAGGCCTGGGGACATTTATAAACTACTTTTTAATGAGCCTCGATTTTGGATGAAATGGCGTGATGAGCCAGCTGCTCTTCATGTAGCTTTTGCTGTAAATCCTTCAAAGAATGAAAATGAGGACCAGTCATTTCCCCAGGGAATTTTTCCTTCTTATTATTTTTCTTTTTGTAAAGTCATTATTATATTAAGGTATGGGTATAAGACATTAAAAGAGATAAGGGGTATCATGTGAAGCAGGAAATCAGACAATCAATCCAAATAAACTATAGAAATTAAATCAGATCCTGCAGGCAGGGTGGGAGGTGACACCTTCTTTTCAGAGTTGTCTTCAAAAGTAGGAATGGAAAACAAAACAAAAAACAAAGACAACCCGCACTCAGCTGCAGAAGGAAGCTGGGGTCTTGGCCTGACAGCTGTTAATGTCTTTATGAGAGGGCAGCCATTCAAGTGCCTTTTCCAGAATAGACCAAGGAAGACAAGTCCAGTTCAGTTTTTAAGGCTTTAGTCAGCTCTGTGGCCAGCAGCTCGTGGAGGGACACACCATCGTGGGAGTACACCCAGCTTTTCCCAGTCCAGTCGTAGCGCTTGGGTCCACTGGAAGATAAAACAAACACACGGGAAGTCCATGGGATGCTCTAGGAGAAGCACTAAGTTTTGTTTGGGATCAGAGATGTGCCCTGAAGGGTGGTGTTAAAGGATTGGTGGCCAGCCCACAGTGCCACAGGGAGGCGATGGAACATGTGGGAGGGGGCTAGAGGAAGAGGTCAGGTCCCTGAGGGTGCTCTCCAAGGGGATGTTGGAACCCTGATCTTCTCTTTCTTTGCTTCCAGCCACCATGGGGTGGGTGGCCTCTTCTACCGTGTGCTCCCAGAATGGTGCTGGGCTCACCACAGGCCTGATGTGATAGGGCCAAGCAACTGTGGACTGAAACTGCTTCTTTTCAATTGATCACCTTTGGTATTTTGCCACAGAGATAAAAAAATGCTGACCAGTACACAGATACCACAAAGACTGCCACCAAGATACTCCCCAGAGTATACAAGTGAGGCACATATTTGATTTCTTTTTTTTTTTTTTCCCAATACTATGGATGGAACCCAGGGTCTTGGCTAAACAGGCATTCTACCACTGAGCTATATCCCTCATGCCATATATTTGATTTCTTGACTTAGTGTCTTTCTATTTAAGAATAATTATAAGTGGGGGGCAGTGGTGCATGCCTATAAATCCTAGTGACTTGGAGGCTGAGGCAGGAGGATGTCAAGTTTGAGGTCAGCATTAGCAATTTACCAAGATCCTGTTTCAAAAAAGAAAAAAGAAAAAAAGAACTGGAGATGTAGCTCAGTGGTAGAGCACTCCTGGGCTCAATCTCTAGTACCAAAATCAATCAATCAAAATATAAAAGTTAGAATAATCACACAACCCATCTTCTGGAACATTTCACAGAAAAGTTCTCAAGACCTGAAAACATTTGGCTCTTATCTGTCAGTCTCCAGGCATCCGGTTCTGACTTTGCCTACCACACTAATGATACTTGCTATCTTAGAGCAGTGCTTATAAAAATCATGGCCATTTTGTGTCACTGACATGATTTGTGCCTTGCTTGCACTATTATTAATTATTATTATTGCTTAGGGCAATTGCTGAGGTTGGCTTTGAATTTGTGATCATCCTGCCTCACCTTCCCAAATCCCTGGGATTATAGGCATGTGCCATTACATCCAGTATTTAAAAAAAAATTTTTTTTTTGGTACTAAGAATTAAATCCAGGGGCACTCTACCACTGAGCTACATCCCCAGCTCTTGTTCTTTTTTTAATTTTGAGACAGGATCTTTCCCCAAGTTGTCCAGGCTAGCTTGGGACTTTGCCATCCTCTTCTATCAGCCTCCTAAATTGCTGAGCTTACAGGTGTGCACTACCAGGCCTGGCTAAAAAACCATTTTTCTTAATCAAATTTTACATCCTTGCAACCGAGTGCTTGACTGGCTAGTTCATCCACTTGGGCTCATTTACTGACAAAAATGGCACATGAACTTCACTTGGGGAAGACTGTATTATACGAGTATTCCTCCAAAAGTCTGTATGTGAATGTGTGGTCCCCAGGGTGGGGTACTGGGAGGTGCTGTGGATCTTGAAGAGGAAGAGCCTAGCTGGACACGTGGTTCACACCTGCAAGCCCACCAACTCAGCAGGCAGAGGCCAAAGGATTGAAAGTTCAAGGCCAGGCTTAACAATTTAGTGACATCCTTGCAGCTTAGTGTCAAAATAAAAGTAAAATAAAAAGGTCTGGGGACATAGCTACTGACAAAGTGTCCCTGGGTTCAATTCCTAGTACCAAAAAAAAAAAAAAAAGGAGGAAGACCCAAGGGAAGGGTCCTTAGGCCATGGGGACATGCCTCTTAAAGGGACTGTGGGACTCTCACCTAATCTCTCTGCTTCCTGGCTTGAGATGTGACTGATCCTACATGTGCTCCCACCTTGAGGTATTACCCTCACTGGAGGCCAAACCAAGGATCCTCCCTACCCTCAGCCACCCAATCTTGACCTTTGTTTTCTTTTCCTTTTTTGGCAGTGCTGATGATTGGACCTGGACTTCAAGCATGCTACATACGCGCTCTACCACTGAGTCATCCCTAGCTTTGAATCTCCAAAACTGTGAGCTAAATAACACTCTTCTCTCTACAAGTTAGTCACCTTAGGTATTTCTTTGTGGTCATGTGAAGGTGACTAATCCATCTTATTCATGTACACAAAGTTGAGCTGTTTTTGCCATGACTTGTTACATCAGATATACACAATGTGTCCCAAATTCCATCTCCTGGAGGCTGAGTGGATGGGGTGACACAGCAATGGATATCCTGATGGAATTTAGGAGGCTGATAGAAGAGGATGGCAAAGTCCCAAGCCAGCCTGGACAACTCAGAGAAAGACCCTGTCTCAAAATAAAATGGTTCTGGGAACCCACGAACAGGGGCACGTTAGCCCATCTGGGTCACTAAGAGGAAACTTTCCAAAGACAGGTGGGCAGGAGTTGGCCAGGGAAGGAAGCTAATGTGAAGCATCTTTTAGAGCTATAACATTTTTAAATAATTCCTGTATGGGGCTGGGCATGGTGGCACACACCTATCATCCCAGCAGCTTGGGAGGCTGGGACAAGAGGAACATAAGTTCAAGCCAGCCTCAGAAACTTAGGGAGGCCTTAAGTAACTTAGTGAGACTCTGTCTCAAAATTAAAAAAGGAAAAAAAGGGTTGGGGGATGTGGCTCAGTTATTAAGTACCCCTGGGTTCAATCACTGGTACCGGAAAAAAAAAAAAAAGAATTTCTGTATTGCTAAACAAATAGTGGGGTTTGAACATGTGCCCAGGAATACAGATAGAGGGGAAGCTGGGAAAGTAACTCAGAGATAGTATAGATTTGCTTATTAGCATGCATGAGATATACAATGCCCTGGGTACAATCCTCAGCACCACACACAAAAACCAGACAAATAAAATGGACAGGGCTCTTGTTTATTCTGCACATACTGCTGAACACAAACCACCTGGGCCATTAAGAAGAAGGAAGAACAACGGAGAACCTCCATTGGTATGGTATCCTGAGTTTGATACCAGGTAGCTAGGTAGAAGGTGAGTAATATCCATGCCCCTCCACATCACCCAGGACTCTGACCTAGCTCAGGTGCTGACACCCAGATGTTCCCCAGACCTCTCCTTTATCCCACCCTACAACCTACAACCTCCTCAAGGTGGGCAAGGCGGCTAGGAAAGGCTGCCAATTCCACAGGACTGGAAAAGTTGTCAACTGAAAAAACAGATCAGAAACAGCCCTATAAAAGACATTCTGGGGCCTGGGGTTGTGACTTAGCCATCGAGCACTTGCCTAGAACATGTGAGGCGCTGGGTTTAATCCTCGGCACCACATAAAAATAAATAAATAAAATAAAAGTATTGTGTCCAACTACAACTAAAAAAAATATTAAAAAAAAAAAGATTCTGGACTAAATAGAAGAGCTGAAAGGGGAAAAATTAAAAAAAAAAGGAAAATGTTTTGGAGGAATTCAGTAGCTGTGATAGTAATGAGTGCTCAGCAGAACCCTGCCCCAATCCCATATGAATTACAGATTTTTAATAAAGTACACTTGGGTGGGGCTGTTGATGTGACTCAGTGGTAAAGCACTTACCTGGCAGGTGTGAGAAGCCCTAGGCTTGATCCCCAGCACTGCAAAAAAAAAGGTCCACTTGGAATTTCTGGGAAATTATTATTATCCAGTAGTATGTTTCTGAATAGGGTTTTTTTTTTTTTTTTTTTAAATGTGATGCTGAGGATTGAAACCAGGGCCTTATGCAAGCTAGGCAAGTTATCTACCATTGAGCTATACCCCAGTACTTGCCTATAATTTTTTTTTTTTTTTTTTTTTTAGCACTGGGGATTGAACCCTGGGATGTTTTGCCACTGAGCTACATCCCCAGCCCTTTTTGTTTTTTATTTTTAGATAGGGTCTTGCTAAATTGCTGAGAATGACCTGGAACTTATGATTCTCCTGCCTCAACCTCCTGAGTCACTGGAATTACAGGTGTGCACCACTGTGTGTCTGGCTATACTTTTTTTTTTTTTTTTCTTAATTACAAATACCATTAGGCTTTCTAAGAATTCCACACTGGTTCATTTGGGCCTTTCCCAATTCACACTCCATCTGTTCTCTTTGGAAGTGATAATGAATGACCAGGAAGGTCAGTCTGAGAGCTCTGTGGGCATCTCTCTCTTCTTTTCTTACAACCACTTCAGTAGCAGCTGGACTACAGAGGCTCTGCATGTTCTCAGGCTTTGAGACGAAGGCTGTCTGCAACACAGTTTTTTATTCCTCTACACTGAAAGCACATTGATGAAGGGATTAAATGCCCTACAGTAGTGACTTAAAACACTGTCCCAGCTACTCAGCTGATCCCTAGCTGAGATGCTCAAAACAGACTAGTGCTCAAACTTTAATTTGCTTTGAAGACAGTACAACTTGCTCAGATGCTGCAATATCAAAAACAGTTTTCATGGTGCCAGGGATAGAACTCAGGGCCTCGTGCATGCTAGGCAAATGCTCTACCACTGTACCCCCAAACAATTTAATGGAGGTTCAGGTTTGTTCAGGTTCTGAAAAGTTATACACTTTTTGCTTTAGATCTTGCCAACATCCTGATGCCTGTTGATGGTAGACAAGTTATCAGCAGGGAGAAGCTATGTCACTAGAGTGAACTTTGCTACTGAAGATGGAACAGGCTGTAAACATCAGGAATGAGTCACCTGCAGATACACCTGAGAGGACCCTTCTTAAATGGTCTACAACAGAGCATTTCTAGCAAGTTAAACCAGTACAGATTTCAACTTCTGAACATACCTGGAGGGAGATGATAACCAGATTTGCTTGTTTGGGGTCTGCTTGTTGATCACATAGGTTCCTAGATCTCCACCCAGTTTAACTGTTAGGACACCACTCTAGGGGAGATGGAAGAAAGAATGAATAAAACAAGACAAAATTAGCACTTTGCAATAATATCTTTATATGTTATAATATTTCAATGCTTTCCACGTACACAAGTACACCACACACAGCATAAAGAAATCCTTCATGGGGCTGGGGATAGAGCCCAGTGGTACAGCGCCTCCTTAGCATGCACAAGGTCTTGGGTTCAATCCTCAGCACACATGCAAAAGTCTTTTTTTGTTTTTCTTTTGTACCAGGAATTGAACCCAGGAGTGTTTAAGCACTGAGCCACATCCCCAGCCCTTTTTTATATTTTATTTTAAGACAGGGTCTTGCTAAGTTGCTGAGGCTGGCTTTGAACTCGGGATCCTCCTGCCTCAGCCTCCCGTGCCACTGGGATTATAGGTGTGTGCCACCATGCTTGGCTCACAAAAGCCTTTAGTATTAGGAATAGATCCCACAGAAAGAACACTGCTCTCAGGATCAGAACAGGATTAATCATAATGTTTATACCTCACAGTGCTTTTCCCCAGGAGGTCGGCAAGGCAGGGATGGCTGAGTTTCTATTCTAACATGTGAGATTGCTGGCTTGTTGCCTCCCTCACTCCCTCCCACCAATCAGAACATAATATAGGATGTTAAGAATGCAGACACCAACTCTACTAGAATACTGTACTAACCTGAGTATCAGACATGACAAGTCCATTATGAAAAAAAGAAGGAGAAGGAAAGAAGGAAGCAGTCAACGCCCCCACCTGCTGGTCACAGATGAGCAGTGGAATTAGCTAGGCTGGTAGAAGGCAGCAACTCCAGCCCAGGCCTGTTATGTCCAGACCCTTCCCACGCATCTAACAAGTATCTCAGACCGTCCACTCCACTCCACTGCGGCTCTATTTTCCTCTAAACAGCCTTCCATTCTCAAAAGACTGGTTGGGCCATCTTTGCCCAATAAATGCTCATTTAAATTTGAAAACACTCTTTCAACAAAGGAGCCCTTTACTCCCAAGGCTTTTGAACTCTACAGAGTGGCAAAATATGAAAGAAAGGGAGACAGGGCTAAGTTCCCGCTGCGGGAACTGGTAAGTGGGGTTAGGGGGGGTTGGAGAGCCTCCTGTTCCCCACCGTGTTCATGACTTCCCCCAACGCAAGGCCAGGCAGCCTTTCTCTATGCATGCAAGAGCCCTGGGAACCAAACAGGGATCCCTGAATGATTCTCACAAGGCACTTCCACAAATAGAAGGAGCCACTGAAATGTAGGAGGGCGGTGACAATAGTAATAGCTGATAGAACAGGATGAGGGTGACGCCATGAGGTTGTTTGTGTGTACTTGTGGTGTCTGCATGTTGGGCAAGTGCTCTGCCACTGAGCCCTGCCCCGCCACATTAACTGTTCTTAAGCGTACAGTTCAGGAGTGTTAGGTACCCCCACAGTATTGTGAGCTATGCCCAGACCATAGTATTTTTTGTTTTTTTTGTGATGCTGGATCAAACCCAGGGTCTAGTAATATGTTAGGCAAGTACTCTATCACTGAGCTGCGTCCCCAGTGGCACTTTCTCTATGTTGTTTTTATCATTTAAAAAAATATATATTTTTAGTTATATATGGACACATAACTTTATTTTTGTTTATTTATTTTTAAATTAGTGCTGAGGATCGAACCCAGTGCCTCACATGTGTGAGGCAAGTGCTCTGCACTAAACCACAACCCCAGCCCTGTTTTTATAATTTGTTTTTAATTAAAAAAGAATCATATAGCTGGACATGGTGGCACATGCCTGTAATCTCAGTGATTTGGGAGGTTGAGGTAGGAGGATCACAAGTTCAAGGTGAGCCTCTCAGCATCTTAGAAAAACCATGTCTCAAAAAATAAATAAGTGTTAGGGATGTAGCTTAATGGTACAGTGTTCCTTGTTCAATCCACAGTAATAAAAAAAAAAAAAGAAAGAAAGAAAGAAAAAGAAATAAAAATGATAGCAACACTGAGAATGCAAATTTTATGGAAAATGAGAACATAAATAGAAATATTACCTACTATTTACTCTCCCTACTCTCTGCCAGTCTCTGTTTGGCATTATGGGAAATTGCTTACAACTGAACATAAGCACTGGAGGTAGGAATCATTATCCAGTTCTACAGATGAGGAAACCAGGGTTTTACAGTGGTAAAGAACACCAGTAACTGCCAGAGCTGGCCTTACATCCAGGGTGGCTGGGTCCAAAAACACTAGTCTTCCCACAACTTCCCATTAATCTGTGACACAAGCTTCATTCTCAGGTAGCTGCCACCAGTTTTTGTTTTTTAATTTAATTATTATCATCAAATTTACCAATATAACAATCTTTTTTTTGTGTGTGTGGTGCTGGCGATTGAAACCAGGGCCTTACACATGCCAGGCAAGAACTGTTCAACTGAGCTACCTCTCTGGCCCTTTTTATTTTGAGACAGTGTCTTGCCCAGCCTTGAGCTTGCAATCCTCTTGCTTCAGTCTACAAAGCAGCTGGGATTACCGCATGTGTTGCCACATTTAGTTCTATTTTGGCAATTCTAAACAGTCTGTGGTCACATTTTACCCAGTCAAGTGTGGCAGACTCAGTAGTCACCTAGTGACGAGAGGTGCTTTCAACTCTGGTGGGGTGTCCCTTTAATGACCAACAAGGGGTGAGGCCTGGACCCAGACACTGACATTACCCATTATCTGATCAGATGACATGCCAGCCAAGAAGCTGCTCACCCCACAGAGAGAAAACTGAAGAAGAGATGTTTTTGAGGAATCTGAATCATTGCTTTGTCTACTTGGCCAGCAGTAAGTTGGCAAAAGACCTGTAAATGCTGAGTGGCATAATGAAAGTATGTTTTGGAAAAGTATGTGGGCCATATTTTATTTAAAAAGTGAACCAACATTTATTAAACCCCTATTGTGTATTCAGTACTGTTCTAGGCATTGGGATCAAAGAATGGACAGAGTCCTGCTTGCCAAGGTGCTCAGACTAGTCTTAAGAGCATAGTTACGCTGGGTATGGTGGCACAGGCCTAAAATGCCAACAACTCCAGAGGCTGAGGCAGGGGATCACAAGTTCAAAGCTAGCCTTAGCAACTTTGTGAAGTCCTAACTAACTTAGAGAGACCCTATCTCAAAATAAAAGATAAAAAGGATTGAAAGGACTGGGGGTATGGCTCAGTGGTTAAGCACCACTGTGTTCAATCCCTGGTATCAAAAAAAAAAAACAAAAAAACAAAACAAAACTCAGGAAGTGAGGGTGCTATGTGCAGGGAGTATCTAGGAGGCTTTCCAAAGCAGATAACTTGCAGATGGACCCCAAGGGCAGAAAAAGGCTCCATTCCAAAAAGCTCAGGTAATAGTGTTATGGTGTTTTATGGTCTACAGTGTAGTTTCAGTTAATTTACTTAATACAGGAAATACATAAGGTAGCATCTGAAGGACTGTGATAAGGAATTCATATTACAGGGTGGGGAGGGAGCATTTCAACATATTTATAAGTTCAGACTACAGATGCAGCCACTAAATACTTTTACCTTTCTAAATATACAGTTGAGGGTTTGCTAATGAATAATTTGTTAGAAATAATTTTTCCCTGGCCTGGGGTTATGGCTCAGTGGTAGAGCACTTGCCTAGTACACGTGAGGCACTGGGTTCAATCCTCAGAACCACATAAAGAATAAATAAATAAAATATAGGTATTGTGTCCAATCTACAACTAAAAAAATTTTTTAAAAAATTGTTTCCTGGTGAGCAGAGTGATGCTCAAGGTATAAGGATTGGCTAGAAAAATATAAGGCACCACTCCCTTGCAGGAATGGGTGATAGAATCTGGTAGGTCCAGCAGCTAATACTCTTCAGAGAGACAGAGAGTAGGATTCTTAAAGGTTCTGTGACTCACCACTGAGTAGAAGGTTTTGACACCTGATTCACACTGATTCAATGAGGCAAACCTAGTCTAGCCACCACAATGTTAGCACATTTGCTGCTGCTGCTTTTTTTTTTCCTTTTTGGTGCCGGGGTTGGAATCAGGGCCTTGTATGTGCTTAGTGCTCTGCCATTGAGCTAAATCCCCAACCAATGACACATTTACTTCTTTTGTTCCCTTTTTTTTTTTTTTTTTTTTTATACAGGGGATGGAACCCAGAGGCTCTTAATCATGAAGCCATACACTCAGCCCTCTATTTATTTTTCATTTTGAGACAGGGTCTCACTGACTTGCTTAGGGGTTCACTAAATTGCTGAGGCTGGCTTTGAACTTGCAATCCTCCTGCCTCAGTCTCCTGAGCCAGTGGGATTACAGACGTGCACCACGGCTTGCTGCCATATTTACTTCTTCTTCTTTTGTTTTTGGAGTTGTAGATGGACACAATGCCTTTATTTTATATGTTTATTTTATTTTTTATGTGGTGCTGAGGATTGAACCCAGTGCCTCACACATGCTAGGCAAGTGCTCTACCACTGAGCTATAGTCCCGGCCCCTGCCACATTTACTTCTAATGAAACATTCATGCAAAATACCTGGGTCAATCTGGGGCTTTGCTAATTTTGTGAGAACAGGTTGCATGACTGCTTTTGTGGCTTGTTAATCAATATTTGCACACATGAGCAGAGTGTAGTCTGAGAACTTGTTTTCCTGTAGTTTCAGCCCCTGGTAGGGAGTCTGGGGAAAGGAAGCCTGTAACTTTTCCACCACTAAAATCATTTCCTGGATGGTCAGGCGGTGAGCTAGGCTGTAAGCAATTCAGCCCTATGGGGGATCTCTTCATGAGCACTTTTTAATTTCTATTTATTTATTTATTTATTTTTAGCAGTGCTGAGGATTAAGCCTGGGGCCTCACTCATGCTAGGCAAGCACTTAACCACTGAGCCACACCCCGAGCTTCATAAAGCACCTCCCTGCTGTTGCTGACAGCAATCTCTGAGCCCACCAGAAGGTATCCCTCCTTTACTGCTGGTTTACTTCCATTTTACTACTCTCAGGCTTGACACCTTTTCCAAGACTTTGCTGGCTGTTCTATCTTATGGAGTCTCTTCTCTACCTAGTGGCCTTATAGCAACATGAACATCATTTCTACCACTTCAATTTGACAGTTGATTGTCCTACCTAATCCTATGATTGAATCAAAAAATGTACACTTCGTGACATTTCCTGCTATTAATTAATTGCTATCAAGAGGATTAACCACTGCCTCTGAGGGAGGGGGGAGGGGGCAGGGAGAGGAAGAGGAGAAGAGATTTTTCTCCCAATGGCAAAAAAGAGATCTAAAGGCTAACAATTCTAAACCCAAAAGCAGACTGTTGCCTAAGTCTGCCACCTGGTGGCCAATAAATAAACACCAGCACTTCCTTGACTCCTAGGATCTGGGGCTAAAGTTTCATCCAATTCAGTTCTCAAACCAACTGCACAATAGAATTTACCTGGGAGGTGGGGATGTAGCACAGTGGTAGAGCTCTTGCCTAGCAAGCATAAAGCTCTGGGTTCCATGCCCAGAACTGCCAAAAATTATCCCTGCTTAAGGACTAGCTATCTAGAGTGTACGCCTGTAATCCCAGCGGCTGAGGCTGGGGGATAACAAGTTTGAGGCTGGCCTCAGCAACTTAGCAAGACCATCTTCAAACAAACAAGCAAATAAATAAGAGCTGGGGGCATAACTCAGTGCTAGAGTACCCCTGGGTTCCATCCCCTGTAACAACAACAACAACAAAAAAGAATTGGTGGTCTAGTTCAGTACTGTCCCTGCTGACCTGCTACACAAACACATGCCCAGGCCTCCTCCCTTATTTACTTTATGGGTATTAGGTGAAGGTTGGGAATCTATATTAATATTTTTTATGGCTCTAGAAATCTGTATATTTTTAACCAGAAATGAGGCTTGGAGAGGCAGGGTTACTGGCCCAGAGTCAATGGTAGGGCTGGGTTGTGTCACTGAACCCTACAGGGTCTTTGGGTCCCTCCCATTACTCTATGCTGCTTGTGCTTTACTCTGCTGCAGAGGCATTCTTACTTCCATAAATTAAAATTCTTATGGAGAAACAGAAAAATTAAAATAAGCCAAGCTATACCCCAAAGGAGACGTCATAGTCCTCCAGTGTACAGGGCTTGTCTGCAAGGTCTTCAAAAAACTCCGCCAAGGCGTCCAGTGTTTCCTCTGCTAGTCTTTCATAGGCGGTTTCGTCTAGAGAGCTGCAGTGGGAACAAATGAGTCATCAGAAAGATATGATTACCAGACTGCTCCATTTTTAAAAAAAATTTTTTAATACTTATGTTTCAGTTTTCGGCAGACACAACATCTTCATTTTATTTTTTTATGTGGTGCTGAAGTTCGAACCCAGCGCCCCGTGCATGCCAGGCAAGCACATTACCGCTTGAGCCACATCCCCAGCCCCAAGACTGCTCCACTTTTTAAAAATCCAATTTATGTATTTATCTTTTAGTGATTTTTAAAAAATTGATGGGAAATAATTACCATGTGTGAAAATTTAAATAACATGAGTTTTAGAGTGATGCCTTTCTTCAAATAGACAGCCCTTATCCCCAGAAATTTGAAAATTTAACCCAGGGACAATATGCCACTGAGCCACATCCTCAGCTCCTTCAATTTTTTTCATATGTATTTTTTTAGGTGAAGATGGACACAACACAATGCCTTTATTTTTAAGTGGTGCTGAGGATCGAACCCAGGTCCCGCCCGTGCTAGGCGAGCACTCCACCCTGAGCCACAATCCCAGCCCCTCCTTTAATTTTTTATTGTGAGAAAGGTCTCATTAAGTTGTGTAGGACCTTGCTAAGTTGTTGAGGCTGGCCTCAAACATGTAATCCTCCTGTCTTAGCCTCCCTAGCTGCTGGGATTACAGGTATGCATCACCATTGGGATTATAGTTGCATGCCACAGTGCCTGGATAGATGTTCTTTTTTATATTTAGATTGGATTTTTTTTTTATTTTATTATTTATTTTTACGTGGTACTGAGGATCAAATCCAGGGCCTCAAAAATGCTAGGCAAGTGCTCTACCACAAAGCCACAACCCTAGTCCCCTACATGTTTGTTTTAATATACAATTGAAGCATGTTACATTTTTCACTTAGTATTTATAAATGATTCATATTTGCATATATGGATTTTTATTGTATTTTCTATTACTTTAACCCATTTCCTTCAACTGGACATTGAGGTTGTTTAACCTTTCTTGTTATTAAATTTTATGTTGGGCAAACCACAAGGTTGGGAAAAATATCAACATTACATATATCTGAAAAAGAACAAAGTCAGAATTATAGCCTATACGTCAACAAGGAAACTCAAAAAAAAAAATACTGGGCAAAATACTTGAATAGATTTCATTAAAGAAAAGATGCCCAAATGATCAATGAGCATATGAAAAGGTGCTCAACTCTGTTAATCTTCAGGAAAAGGAAAATTAAAAAACCAGGATACTAGTGGGTGTGGTGGCACACACTTGTAATACCAGCTATTTGGGAGGCTGAGGCAGGGGGTGGCAAGTTCAACTCCAGCCTGGGCAACTTAGCAGATCCTGTCTCAAAAAATAAAAAGAGCTAGGAATGTAGCTCAGTGGTAGAGCACTTAAAAAAATCCCACTTAAATAAAACAATACAAAACAAAACACCAACCCCTCACACAAGCAGATACCACCAGAATGATTAAAACGAAAGACACAGGTGATAATGATAATAAGAGTTGTCCAGGATGAGGGGCCACCAGAGTTCTCAGATACTGCTGGGCGGCAAGCAAACTAGACAATCACTTAGGAAAACTTTTGGTGGTCTTCACTGAAGTTGAACATATTCATATGTATGATTCACCAATTCCACTTTAAAAAAAAAAATTATATATATATATATATATATATATATA
>NW_025999998.1:11317089-11344170 GCF_001458135.2 Marmota marmota marmota | reverse complement strand
ATATATATATATATTTAGTTGTAGCTGGTTACAATACTTCCATTTCATTTATTTATTTTAATGTGGTGCTGAGGATCGAACCCAGGGCCCCTGCACATGTGAGGCGAGCACTCTACTGCTAAGCCACAACCCCAGCCCCCCACTTTTTAAAAAAAATATATATTTTTTTAGTTGTAGATGGACACAATACCTTTTATTTATTTATTTATTTTTTATGTGGTGCTGAGGATCAAACCCAGGGCCTCACACATGGTAGACACAACCCCAGCCCCCAATTCTACTCTTAGGGTACACTTAACAGAAATGCATACAGGTTCACCAAAAGACATGTTCACAGCAGAACTATCCTACAGCTTCAAGTTGGGAACTGCCCAAGTAACCACAGATAACACAATGCATAATAAATTGTGGTATATGACATAACAAAATAGAATTTTTTACAACTATAAGAACAATTTGAGCCAGACCCTGTCTCAAAATAAAATTTAAAAAGTGCTGGGGGTATACTGCTCCTGAATTCAATTCCCAGTATCACTAAAAAAAAAAAAAAAAAGAAAGAAAGAAAAAAGCAAGAACAATAAACAATATGGACTAGTTTCACAAACATAACACAATGAGAAGAAGTCACACACAAACATTTATACTTAACAATACAATATACATAAAGTAACAAAATAGGCAAAACTAATCCATGCTATTAGAAATCAGAATGTCAGTTACTCTATTAACCACCAGGAGGGAGAAGGGGCTTAGGGGCTTGCCTGCAGGGGCTGGTGACATGCTGTTTTTGAGCTGGGTACTGGTTACACAGGTATGTTCAGGATTTTTTGTTTTTGTTTTTGTTCAGTTTTGGAAACATTATCAAGGTGCACACATGACTTGGAGACATTCTATTCTATTTTTCAATATTGAAACATTGCTGTAAATCCAGAGAGAACATAGATTAGTTGTTGCAGGGGACAGGAAAAGGGATGAATTAGGTGTGACTGGTAACTGGTACAGGGTTTCTTTCTGGGGTAATGAAAATGTTCTGGAATTAGTAATGGTGACACTTGTATAACCCTGTGACTATACTACCCCCCCTCCCCCAAATTATGTATTTGATGGGCTCTGAATCATCATAATAAAACTATTGCTACACTGGGGGTATAGCTCAGCATGATTAAGGACCTGGGGTCCATTCCTGGAGTCACAAAACAAACAGAACATCCTACTGTTATAATAAGCAATCCTTCTAGGAGCTTTTGGCCCTGAGAGGATACATCTGTAGGTTGAGAGGTACACCAGACAGCTCCATATCTGAGAGTCCAACGGGGCTAAGGTAAGACACCAGTGGCTGCAGATAATTAATGTGCTGCCATGTACTCCTGCCATCCACTCTGAACGTGCCCCCTACTTCAAGGACAAGGTGGGGCAGGC
Source organism: Marmota marmota marmota (assembly GCF_001458135.2). NCBI lineage: Eukaryota > Metazoa > Chordata > Mammalia > Rodentia > Sciuridae > Marmota > Marmota marmota. Next base: position 11,342,751 of record NW_025999998.1, on the reverse strand, counting down.
TGCAGACTGAGCAGATAGGAGGGGTCTGTTCTTTAAAGAGAGTGGTGGTCTGGTAGGTTGTGATGGGCATTTTGAGAGTAAGATGGAGAGAATGGGAAAGGTGGGTTGATACTTGTCTTGAGGAATTGAGGAACACAAAAGATACACATCTCCTTTGGATCAAAAAAGTCAAAGTCCTAAAAATCTCTTGAGTCCAAAGTCAAGAGGATGACAGGTGCCAACAGCAGAGCGGGCCACTCAGGATGATGGTGTGCTCCCCAGAGGTCAAAAGGAGCCCCTGGGGAAGGGAGCTGGAATCGGGGCATTCTGCAAGGGCAGGGCATCCTCTCTACCCTCACAGGACTGCCTGGAGGGGTCAGAAGACAGCAGCAGAACATCTGTGAGGGAGGAGTGCTAGAAACAGGGCCAGAAACGGGTGCCTCCAAAGCAAACCCTTAAAATATGCAGCCCACAGTGCTGGCTTGGAGCTCTGTGGTAGGGGTCATGAATGCAGACACAGCAGGCTGGGACGGTCTGGGGGTGAGTGTGTGGCTCCTCAGGCTTTGTAAGCCATGCAGAGCCTGCAGTCAGTTTGGTGCTATGGAAACCTGGATGGCCAAGAGTCTGCCTACTGAGCATACAGCTCTCTGGGGATAGTTAGAATGGTCCTTTGTATAGGTGGCTCTCTGTTTCTTTTAACAAGTATAACAAAATTCTAAGAGCCAGGCAACAACTGATATGTTTGCAAGGAGAGGAAGTGAAAAGGAGCATTTGTGCAAATATGGAAAGTCAAAGGAAGAATCTAAGGTTTTGAACACAAAGGCCTGCCAAAAAGGGACCCAACCCTATTGCAAAATCAAATTGAGGGTATCACTGGTCCCCAATCTTAATAGTTTCATGACCTGAAGGTGCCTGTCTCTAGGTTCAGGGAGCTGGGGATGGGGACATGCAAAGAAATAGGCAGCTGGAGGCCTCCATGAAGGGAAGAAATCTGAATGAGGTATTGGCATGGGGGACTGGCTGGGAGTAAACAGATCAGAAGCATACTATGATTCGGGGGAAAATCCTGTCAGCAAAGAAAAATGAATCTGACCTAAAACTGCCTACTAGAGCCTTAAAAAGCCTTTGGCACCTCAGCCTGTGGTCAGCAGAACTGTGGGCTGTGAAGGCTGCTTGTCCCCAGGAAGTCTCGCTTCCTACGCCTGCCTTCCCTGAGCCGAGGGGGGCAATGGGCGAGGAGGAGGCTCCTGGAGGCTGAGCCAGGGATTTGTAGAGCACCATCCTCCATCCTGGGCTGCAGCAAGACCCCATTGCTGCCATAGGCCAGGAATGTGTTTCTTGTCCGAATGGGAGTATTATTGCAGTTAATCTGCCCTTTGCCATTACCATGTGTGTCTCTCAGTCAGAAGAAGCCATTCCTAGACCTGAGAGAGAGAGAGAGAGAATGGCATGTCACCCAGAAATCTTGGACTTTGAGGTGGATGCAGACCACATGGCTGTTTGGTTGGCTCTCTTGAGTCTGGGGGTGTATCCACGTGTGGAAGAAGGTCCTGTAGGTATCAGTTAGCTGCATAGATGGATAGGATAGACTGTAACAATGTCCAGCAGCTTTCCACAGGGAATCCACTGCCCATGTCTTTCAGGATACTCACTAGCCTGCATTTCCCAGACTGCCCTGTAGTCACAAGGATCATGTGACTAAGTTCTTCCCACTGGAGCGTGAGTGAGGGACAAGTGCCACTTACAACCCTTTGATGATTCCAGCCCTCTTCCTGTCAAATGGAACTTGGATGGGGACCAGGCCAAAACAATGCAGACAGCAAGGCTCTGACAGGAAAGGGCAGAACTGGAAGATACTAGCAGCCTGAGCCCCTCCACATTTCATGGAGGAATACCTACCCTGGGCAGTCTGGAGAGGGAGACACAAACCATCACTGGTTTAAGCCATTACATTTGGGGGTCTATTTGTTACAACAACATATTCTTAACTAGGATGCTGAAGAAAATACTAAAAAAATCTGGAAACAACCTAAATGTCCAACATGTAGGAATCGATTAAATGAATTATGAAACATCCATATAACTTAATACTATTTCATGAAAAATAATGTGGTAGATACTTAATGATGTGGAAAGGCACCTGAGAGGGTTGCCGCTTAGGGAGAAAACAGGTTCTAGACAGGACAGGCAGGGAGGAGAGAAGAAATCTCTCGGTGGAAGGTGTCTTAGTCTTACCCTGGGTTGCTGGAAGTTCCTGAGTTCCTCAAAGGCATCAAATAGACACTCTGCTTTTTGACATTCGGAATCTGGTTGAGGTAGTGGAGGTTCAAACTCTAAAAGAAGAACATAACATTACCATTTTTTTCAGTCTATTGCAATCCAATCACAAGTGGTTCCTATATTGTTACTTCTACATTTAGGAGTAACTATGTTATAATTTTTCAGGAATATTTCTTAGGATTTGCTTTCCACTTTTCTATAGTGCAATAAAATAGCTCTCTAAGTCTCTCACTAAGATCTTGCTGTTCAGTATGGTGCTCATAAGCCACGTGTAGCTATTTAAATTTAAGATAAAAATTTTAAGATAAAAATTTAAAAAGTAGTTTCTCAGCAGCACTGGCCACATTTTACGTGTCCTGAGGCCATATGTCATATGTGCTAGTGGTTCATATTGAACATTTTTATCATGGCAGGGGGTTCTACTGGGCAGTGTGGCTGCAGGCTATTCAGGTGATGTGGCAGTATTCCACTAATCCTATAATTTGACTCAGAAAAACATCAAAAGATAGCAAGAGGCGAAAGTCTGCTGGAGTCCGAAAGAGAAGCGGACTGCCATCTGACAGATCGTAATAGCAGGATCTGCAGGGGAGAATGTGACCTGTTGATTTTTTTCCTTCCCTAAGTGCTGGGCACCCAGGTGATGAGGTGTGAGTTCATAACCATTGGTTTTGCTGCAAATGACCAGCTGCAAAGACAGACAAAATTACAGACAGGAGAGAACTGAGAGCAAGGGAGAACAGTGGTGCAGTCAGCGTGGAGGCAGCTGGCCTGGGAGGTAGGAGGGAGGTGACAGAGTGAGGTGGGGGTAGCCAGGGGCTTCTGAAGGAGCTCAGCTGGCCTTCATCCAGGGAAGACACAGAGATCTTTAAGAGGTTAATGATAAGATTATACCCTTCAAAGGTCACTCTGGTGGTCAGAGACCTGTAGATATAGATCTTGAGTTAATAGCACCCTTGGCAAGATCAGAAAGGAGGCGGCTGAGGGAGCGTACAGGGCTGGAAGTAGGCAGAGGAGAGAGTTGGGAGGCCGAGTGCAAAGAGTGTTTAAAGGAGGTGGCTCTGAAGGAGAAGAGGGCAGACATAACAACACTGTTAGAGCTATCACAGTTTCTTTTTTTGGGGTACCAGGGATTGAACTCAGGGATGCTTAACCACTGAGCCACATCCCCAGCCCTTTTTATTTTTGAGACAGGATCTCTCTTAGTTGCTTAGGGCCTTGCTAAGTTGCTGAGGCTGGCTATGAACTCGCAATCCTCCTGCCTCAGCCTCCTGAGATGCTGAGATTACAGGCATGTGCCACCATGCCTGGGTCTATTGCACTTTCTAGAATGTTCTCTGTCTTCCTGGCCCTGCTTTCTGTGTTTATATGTATAGACTCATTTAGTTCTCATCATAATCCTGTGAGCATAGTACTACTTTATTGTCTTTACTCAAAAGAGGTAGGTTGCTACAAATGCTCGATTAGCGAATTATTCCTCGGGAATACAGGGTTAGGTCCTTGCAAGCCTCTAATGGCTATATGACTGTTTATGTGCATTTCTGGTTTCATATATGTTGTTGATTCATTAACAATGAACTTGGGACCTCAGCACTATAACTCACACTGAGCAAGATGAATCTCCTTGTGTTTACTTTCAGCACCAGGCTTGGGACCGTTTTAAACAATGACATCACCAACAGAAAACACAAAAACGTGAAAACATGGCACTGAACAGAACACGAAGATGACCCGTGCTCACACTGTGGGAGCTGGACCAAGACAGAGCAAAGTCCTGTTTCACCTCTGCTGGGAACGTGCTCTAAGGGGACTCAAACTTTTTGCCACTCTGAGCTTGCCTACTAAACAATCATGAGAGCCCTGAAGGTGCTGATTTGGGGCATCAAATTGTAGTAAATACACAAATTCAGAAGTACAGAATATTCAAATAATAAGGATGGATTGCATTTGTATTTTACAGATAAGAAAAATGAGGCACCAGAGGGTAACTCCCCCAAATCACACTGACAGAAAGGTATAAAGTGGTAGAGCTGGGATTGGACCAGAGCTATCTGCCACAAAGGAAAGAATCACAAGTCTGGGAATCAGAACAGGGTTCAAACATGAGGAGAAAGTGTTGGAGCATGCTGAGTTCCCCCTCTAGGGAATTTCCCTTCTTTCTTGGGTCCTGGTCTCTCAAATCCTAGCTGTCTCAGTCTCTCTGATACCTTCCCAAACCATTTCCCTCAGCATTGGGGATTGAACCCCAGGCCTCATACATGTTAGGCAAGTGATCTACCACTGGGCTACATCCCAGCCTTATTTTATTCTGAGACAAGGTCAAAGTTGCACAGGCTAACTTGAAATTTATAGTCTTCCTGCCTCTGCCTCCTGAGTAGTTGAGATTATTAGTATGTGTGGTGCTGAGCATTTAAAAAAAATTTTTATATAGTTTTGATGTGTTCTTATTGGAAAGTTTGGTCAAATGCAAGTTACTCATTGACAGTCAGCTATCAGAGTTTCTTTCTTTCTTTCTTTTTTTTTTTTTTTCATTTCTGGATGTTGGGGATTGAACTCTGGGCATTGCTAGGCTGAGCTACAGTCCCAGCCCCAGGTGTTTTTAATCATAATAAAAAACCTTTGTCAAATACTCCTTACCTTGTACTTAACCTGTTTTTTCCCCCCATCAATCTGACATATCTTGGGCTACTGCCAAATCTTTCAGGACCTGTGTTATTTTCTGAAGGAAGTGATCATGGTAATATTTGCTATAGACTGGTCATGAGGATTAAGCAAGAGAACCTGAATATCTCAAATACAGGGCCTCCGGGTGTTCAGTAGATGTGTTTTGAAAGGTGTCAACCAAAGGGTGGAGACCTGGAGGTGAAAGAGGCAAACTCCAACCTGAGAGTAGCAGATAGAATTCACAGGCTTCCTGCTGAAGCCACCCAGCAGCCAACCCTTCTACTTCCAGGTCTCCCCGAAGCCAACTGTGCTGTGGGTTTGCTGAGTCTCCATGGTCTAATGGATCTGTGTTCGCATGGGATGCATCTAGGAAATACTAGTGAGTTTCTAGGTTTCATGTCTCAGGCTCAGGACCCACATGACCCAGTTATCACCTACCCTGGGTAGGCCAGAAGGGAGGCCAGCCTTTATCCTGTTGCCCAGTCATTCTGGGCCCTATCTAACCACAACACTTGAAGAGTGAATCAGTCAGTACTCCTCCCTTGCTGGGGGAAAACAAAGGGGAATAAACACTTTGGAGACCAAACTTGTTGATCCTGGGCTAGCCCTTTGTCCAATAATTCCATCCTGAGAAATTTACTGGAAGGAAGGGAACAACTATCCATGCAGAGAAACACGAAGCAGCACGACAGTGGCAGAACTCTGCAATCTGATGAATGCCACCAAAAGGAGCCCAGATGAGGTGTGATCTATTCACCCAATAGGATAGTCTTCAGCAGGGAAAACAAGTAAAGGATGGCTGTGGGCATCAGTTGTCGATGATACTCAAAACCATTGTTAAACAGAAAGGGCGAGCCACAGCAGAATGTCTTGATGTCAACAACAGATATTTAAGGAGAAACACATCAGAGGTAAGACTCCCAGGAAAGGGGGGAGGTATAATGAACAGAACCCAGGATAGCAGGTTCCTCCAGGGGAGGGCACGGCAGTGCCTTCTGAGGCCCAGCACAGGCCTTCTGAGGAATAAACAAATTCTCTCAATCTGACATAGGTGACTTGGGTATCTACTGTCTTAGTCCCTTTGTGTTGCTATAATAAAATGCCATAAACGGTGTGGCTTATAAACAAGAGGAATTCCTCTTAACAGAGGCTGGAAATCCAAGATCAGGCACTGTTAGATCTGGTGTCTAGTAGGGGCCCGTTTTCTGGTTCATAGATGGCAACCTTTCAGTGTGTCCTCACTTGGTGGAAGGGACCAATGAGCTCCTTGGGCCATTCCACAGGGGCACTCATCAATTCTGAGAGCTCTATTCTCATGAGCTCATTATCTGCATTACCTGCCAAAGGCCCATCTCCTGCTGTCACCCTGGTGATTAGGTTTCAACATATGAATTTTGGGGGAACACAGCATTCAGACCCTAGCATTTATTATTTTATCTGTAAGCAACAGAGTTGCTTTTTGTTTTGTTGTGGGTTTTTTTGTTTATTTGTTTGTTTGGGTACTAGAGATTGAACCTAGGGGTGTTTTATCACTGAGTTACATCCCCAGCTCTTTTTATTTTTATATATTTTTTAAATATATATTTTTTAGTTGTAGTGAACACAATACCTTTATTTTATTTATTTATTTTTATGTGGTGCTGAGGATTGAACTCGGTGCCTCACATGTAGAAGGCAAATGCTCCACCATTGAGCTACAACCCCAGCCCCTTTATTTTTTATTTTGAGACAGGGTCTCACTAAGTTCCTGAGGGTCTGGCTAAGGTGCAGAGTCTGGCCTCAAACTTGTGATCTTCCTGTCTTAGCCTCCTAAGTCACTGGGATAACAGGAGAGTGCCACCTCCCCCAGCAATATGGATATTTTATATTCCTTTTGTGGGTATAAACTCATGTATAATGTCTCTGAAAGACAACAAAAAGGAATTTAATGTGAATTAGAGCACAGCCTGCTTGTTAGGCTTAAAACCTAATGGTAATGGAGTCATAGGGGATGGTTTTGTCCCTTTAGGAAAATGGGTGGATGTCTCAAGGCCATTCCAGGGATGCTGAAGTGGCTGTAGCAAGAGATTATGAAGACTGAAGAGTTAGGGCTAAGTTAAAGACCTTAGGTTAGGGCTGGAGTTGCGGCTCAGTGGTAGAACACTTGCCTGGCATGTGTGAGGCCCTGGGTTCAATCCTTAGCACCGCATATAGATAAATAAAATAAAAGATCCATTGACAACTAAAAAAATATTTAAAAAAAAGAGGAGGGTGTTTAAAACAAAACAAAACAAAACAAAACCTTAGGTTACCTCCTGCACAAATCTGTCTCCAGCATTAAGGTGAAAGGTTAAAGATGTTGGCCCTAGCTTCCTTTCCTTCAGGAACAGAGGCTGCCAGCAAAACCAGAGCCCTTGCCAGCCATCTGGGGATGGGGGCTGCAGAGCGGCACTCTTCAAAGCCATTCCTGTAGATTCTGGGTTCCTATGTGCAAGCTGACAATCAAGACATAGTACACACTGTACCCAGAGTTGCCCAGTGTGGTGGCCACCAGCCACAGTGACTGCTGTGTACTAGAAATGTGAGCAGCAAGACTGAGGAGCTAGAGTTTATGCTTCATTTAAATTAATTTAAAATGATTAGGTTGGGTGCAATGGCACAGGCCTGTAATCCCAGCGGCTCAGGAGGCTGAGACAGAAGAATTGTGGGAGTTCAAAACCAGCCTCAGCAATGGTGAGGTGCTAAGAAACTCAGTGAGACCTATTCTGAATAAAATACAAAATAAGGCTGGGGATGTGGCTCAGTGGTTGAGTGCCACTGAGTTCAATCCCTGGTACAAAAAAAAAAAAATCATAAAAAGTTATTTAAGAAAATTTAAGTATGTTTGAAATGACCTGAATATGTGAACCATTGTTTTCAATTGTGATTTTTTTCCCTCTTTTTGTGGTGCTGGGGACAGAACTCAGGGCCTCAGGCATACTGGACACATTCTGCCACTGAACTATATGCCCAGCCCCCAAACGTGATTTTTATAAACTCTAAATATAGCTCAAATATTTCCAGGGAAATTTAACATCTGAATTGGGATGTGCTGGAAGTGTATGAGTGTGGAAAAAGAAGGTAAGATATATTATTAATCATTCTAAAAATAATGATCACATGTTGAGATGATAATATTAGGATGTATTAGATTAAATAAACATATTACTAAAATTAATTTCATGTTTCTCTTTACTCTTCAATATAGCAATCAGAAAATTCTATATTATGTATTGGCTATTTCTGTTGCACAGCTGCTCTAGAAGTAGAAATAGGGGATAAAGAAAGAAGGATGGGCTAGGCGCGGTGGCTCATGCTTTTAATCCCAGTGGCGCAGGAGGCAGAGATAGAGGATCATGGGTTCGAAGCCAGCCTGAGCAACAGTGAGGCGCTCAGCAACTCAGTGAGACACTGTCTCTAAATAAAACACAAAATAGGGCTGGGGATGTGGCTCAGTGGTCAAGTGCCCCTGAGTTCAATTCCTGGTACCAAAAGTAAATAAATAAATAAATAAGAAAGAAGGATGGGGAAAGGCCTCCACATGAATTCAGGTCCTGATGAAGTTCAGAGTCCAAGGGCTCTTATAGACCAAACTGAGGACTCTCAAGGCTTTAAAAAGGATGGTGGTCTCAGTTGCCACACCATTCTCCAACTGCACAAGTACTCAAGATGTGCAAAGGAACTAGAATGAACAGGTTAAACAACTGTAATTAATTTATGATTGAAAAAAAGAGGTCCAGTGAGTGACCAAGGATGCCAATCACCTAGGCATCGCCAAATGACCCCTAAGCCCAGTGTACACCACCTGGGTGCCAGCACAATGCAGAGTGTGCTCCCCAGTCAATTGCCTGTACAGCTACTGGGTATCACCCCTTGTCGCTCTCCTAAGTTAAAAACTGCCACAAACTATAGTGGCCAAGGGTGCACAGAAGGTGAGTGCAACAAAGGAATGAGTGATAGAGGGGATCTGGGGACCCTCGTGGTCACACCTGCTTATTTTCCCAAAGAAACTGGGAAATCTATTTTCTAGGTCCCAGTTTTTGCAATGGTGGCAACCAATCCTAAAGTTTCTTCAAACACTGTGTGGGCTACATAACAAGTGTCGGTGGGCAACTTACGCTTAAATCCAAACCCTGGCCACCACTTACAAGTGGGGTTGGACCTCCTTTGTCTCCTGCAATACAGAGTTGTACCAGCCACTCACAACTGATCCAAGTCGGCCACCAGGCCTTTGCCGGTGTGGCTCCCTATCCTAGAATGCCCTCCACCACTACCTTGAATCCTGGGGACCACCGGCTTTCCCAGACCAGGGGTAGTTTTTCTTGGCTCCACAGCCATTCTTTGGGCTTCTTACTTTCAAATTATGGAGTGCCTGAATCACATACTTGTTTGCATCCTGAAGCACTGAAGTTTTACATGCTAGTACAATATAGCAGTCACTCAGGCAGGCAAAACGGATATCACCCTTTATCTCCTCTGTACAGAACACGAAGTTCAAGAGAGGCTCAGAGAGGTTGGGAGAAGCCCGAGGTCACCCAGGTCTACAGAATCCAAGAGCCAGAATTTGGAATCCAGATCGGGGTCGTTTTCCAAAAGCTGGACCCCAGCTCCCTGGCAGGTCTAACAGTTTCACCTCGCTGGAAGGAAGGGTTTCATTCACAAAATCCAGGCTTGAAAAGAGTATGTGGCCAGAGGATCATGAGTTCAAAGCCAGTCTCAGCAAAAGCAAGGCACTAAGCAACTGAGTGAGACACTGTCTCTAAATAAAATACAAAACAGGGCTGGGGATGTGGCTCAGTGGTCTGAGTGTTCCTGAGTTCAATCCTCAGTATCCCCTTCCTCCCCTCCCCCAAATTTATGTGTATATTTCTCTATACATTCCACATCAATAATACACACAAGAGCATTATATAATATTGCATATATTAATGTTATACTTCAATTCTCATGAAGGCAAGTGACAAGCTTCGAGATAGCCACAGCTCCCTCGAAACGGACCGGCCGTTTGCCCCGACTTTGCCAGGGCCGTTGGCTCGCAGTCGCATGGCAGGACAAAGTATGGAGCTTTCCAGAAGCCAGTGGAAACGTACCCCCGTCCGGGAAAGGAGGTCGCAAGGCCCCTGCCCGCTGCCCTCACCGCCCAGCACGTCCCCCAGTGTGTGCGCATGCCCGAGCGCGCCCCCGAGCGTCCTGCGTGCGCAGCGCCTCCCCCCGCGGGCGTATGGCCCGGGCAGCTGCGGGGCACGAATACTCACGGCTCCGCGGGGCGCACAGGCCGCGGCGGTCCCCACGCACAGTCCACGGCTGCTGCAAAAACGGGCTAGCTCCTCCGGGCGCGGGGTCCCGGTGTGGGCCTGGACCGGGCCGGAGGACGCCGACCGGGGCAGGAGGCCGGCGGCCGCGCGGCGCCCGAACGTCCACATGCTGCTCCGCTCTGCCACCCGCTCCACCCTCCCGCGCGGGAACGCGGCGGCGACACCTGGTGGCCGTGGGCCGCAGGCGCCGGGGTTGGGCTCCCGCGCTCAGGTCCATTCTTTAGTGGGGAAGCAGGCAGAGGGGGACCTCAGGAAGAACTTCCCAGCATTGTACTATCTTGTATTTAACAAAGCGCGGACCTTACCCCTTGGGTAGCATCTTGAATGTATAACCAAGGACCCTGACCTCAGGGAGACTTCAGCCTGGGGACCGGCCGCTGCAGAAATTCTGTACGGGAGGCAGTTGGGAACTGCGGCCTTGCGGGGGAACTGGATGTGCTGCAGGCTTCGAAACTGCTGGTCTGCACGTATAGGTCACATCAGTTAGGAAAAACCTCTCTGTGTCTTGTCTGTAAAATGGAGTTTTTATAAAAGTTTCCACATGTATAGAGTTGTGGGGGTAAAATGAGTTAATCCTTGTAAAGTTCTTTGAATAGGGACTGGTTCTTATTAACTGTACAATATATGTTAGCTATTACTGATATATTTTAAAAAGAAAGTTTAATTAGGGTATATGTTGCAAAGGAATACTTTTGGAAAATGTGAATACTTTTAAAAAATGTGAATACTTTTTGTGGGTGAACAGAGGAGATAGGAAGGTGCTGAAGTTCATTCCTCCTCTAGGTCTCAACTCAGATGTCAGATGTCACCTCCTGCAGAATCCCTTCATGAAACCAAACTTCTATGTCCCTACAGTGTGTCTTAGGCACCTTCTTTTGTTTCCACAGCCTGCAATTAAGTTGTTAGCTATCTTATTTTTCTAATATCTCCAACACAGAATAGACACTCAACTGATGAATGAAAACAAATGAAAGAATGACTGATATACTTCTTTATTGACCTCTTACTTCTTCTGGTGACTTTGTTTTGTGGCTCACTGCCAAGGAACAGTGTGGAACTAACTGATACTGATCAATCATAGTTTTCAGAGTAACTTCTTTCTTGAGGTATTTGCATTTTACCTGGAATCTCAAACCTTTAAGGACCCAAAGAATGAATTTAAAAAATCTTATTACCCCCAAATCTGAGATTTCTCCAGTTTATGCCAACTAAGAAAAATAGCATCGTCATACACCAAATGATTCTTGCTAGTAACTTGGGTGTCTCCTTTTCTATTTTATTTTATTTTTATTTTTTGGTACTAGGGATTGAACTCAGGGGCTCTCAACCACTGAGCCATATCCCCAGCCGTATTTTGTATTTTATTTACAGACAAGGTCTCACTGTTGCTGAGGCTGACTTTGAACCAACCCCTGAATCAGCCTCCTGAGCTGCTGGGATTACAGGTGAGCGCCTTGCTCCCTTTCTATTCTTTTCCCTTGCTCCCCACACCCAACTCATCAATGACTCCTGCATTAATTCTGCTTCAAAACGTATGCTGAGGGCTGGGGTTGTAGCTCAGTGGTAGAGCAATTGCCTAGCAATTCAATTCTCAGCACCACATATAAATAAATAAAATAAAGGTCCATTGACAACTAAACCAAACCAAACCAAAAACATATGCTGAATTGGCCCAATTTCTCTGTCTTGGAGTCCAGTCCTAGGCTGTTTTCTCTCATTTGGGTAACTGTATTAGCCTTGTAGCAGGACTTTCTGGAAGAGTTTTTTCTTTTTCCTTTCTCCACACAGAGGGCTCTGTGATTTCTGTTAAATGGAGTTTTTGGGAGGCCACTGTCTTGGGATAAATTCCTACACTAGGCCTCAACAGACCAGGCCTAACCAGAATGGATTTACCTTTACTAGGAACCACATAATCAAACTTTAAAACAAGCCAGGTTTTGCTGAATATGGTGATATATACTTGTAATTCCAGTGATTTGTGAGGATGAAGCGGGAGAATCGAAAGTTCAAGGCCAGCGGGGGCAATTATGTGAGACTCTGTTTCAAAAAAAGGGCTAGGAATATAGCTCTGTGGCAGAGTGCTCTTATGTTTATTTCCAGTGTCCAAAACAAACAAGCAAGCAAACAAACAAAATACCAAGGCAGATTTCCAAAAACTAGTAAGTGACCTGAGCTGGCATAAGGAAGTCCCCTCTGCTTTAACTGTATACATTTTTTTTGTTCTTTTTTTTTTTTTGTGTGTGTGTGTGTGTGTGTGCGTGTGCATGCACGCTACTGGGAATTGAACCCAGGGTGCTCTTCTAATGAGCCACATTCCAAGTGCTTTTTATTTTTATTCTGAGACAAGTTCTCGCTAAGTTGCTGAGGATGGCTCTAAATTTGTGATGCTCCTGCCTCAGCCTACCAACTAGCTGGGATTATGGGTGTGCACCATTTCACCATTTCATTTCAATTTTCTGACAGTGTTCATTCCCTTAACAAGCATTTACTGTATACCAATGCACAATTCTAATACTGAAGATAGGCTCATGAACAAAATAAAAATCCTTGTTCTTGAGGAATTTATATTCTAAGATCACCAGTGGCCTAATAGTTTCTCTTAAATGATGTGTCACTTATGGCCTGGGACTATCTGGCTGAGTTTTGATTAGATAAGGAAGGGAGAAATGGCAGCTGTTCTTACTCCTACACATGTTTGAAAGGGAGTCTATCTGGTCTGCACAATGTCTGGGGTTGTCACTGTAGTTCTTTGCATTGAGAACACATCAGTACTCAAGGAGTCAGCCAGGTGAAGTGGCACATGCCTGTAATCCCAGTAACTGGTGCGGATGAAGCAGGAGGATTGCATGTTTGAGATCAACCTCAGCAACATAGCAAGGCCCTAAGAGTGAGGCCCTGTATGAAAATATAAAAAAATAAATAAAAATAAAGGACTGGGATGTGGCTTAGTGGTTAAGCGACCCTGGATTTAAGTGCCAAAGGAGGGGGGAGTTAAAAGTTGGATATAATGGTATACACCTGTAATCCCAGTGATTAGGGAGTCTAAGACAGGAGGATCTCAAGTTCAAGGCCAGCTTCAGCAACTTAGTAAGACCCTTAGCAACTTAGACCTTGTCTCAAAAAAGGGACACTGGGGATGTAGCTCAGTGGTAAATTGTCCCTGGGTTAGATCCCCAGTACCAAAAAAAAAAAAAACAAAAAAACAAAAAATAAACAAAACCCTCCCAAACCTCAAGGACTCAGATAATGGCCAGAGGAAGCTTCTGCCCAAAGGGTCTTGAGTGTGGTTGGGAGACAAGAGCAGCACAGGTGCTGATGGCACTGGTGAGGAGGTGTCACCTGCCTTGGGGTAGCATTTCTTCTGATTTCCCATAGAAAGCTTCCTATCTTCCTCTTGTTGGATAAAAAAACCTGAGGTTTTAAAAAATTTTTTTGGTACTTGGGATTGAACTCAGGGGCACTCGACCACTGAGCCACATCTCCAGCCCTATTTTGTATTTTATTTAGAGACAGAGTCTCACTGAGTTGCTTAGTGGCTCACTTTTGCTAAGGCTGGCTTTGAACTCATGATCCTCCTGCCTCAGCCTCCTAAGTGGCTGGGATTACAGGTATGCACTACGATGCCTGGCTCCCAAGGGTTTTTTTAAGAAGTATAGTTTTCTTGTGTTAAAGGAAAGGCTGTGTGCATAGGTGAGTTTGTAGCAAGTACTAATATAATCCTTTTAGATTTGTCAGATGCAGAAATGAAGGTCCAGAGAGTTTGACATGCCCATTGATTAAAGTGGAACTAGAACCCATGCTTTCTGACCCAGTGTTCTTCCCCTACAGTCTTAGTTAAATCTCTCTAGTTAAGTGTCTAGTCCCAGGAAGAGCTCTGACTGGAATGTGGTCCACTCCTTGGAGTAATCACTTTCGCTAATGGGGTGGCCAGTGTCTATTTTATGTTGCTATAACATAATACCTGAGCCTGGGTAACTTATTAAGAGCAAAACTTTATGTCTCACAATGCTAGAAGCCAGAAGTCCAAGATCAAGTCACTGGCAAGTTTGGTTTCTGGTGAGGCCTGGTGGCCTGGTCTGTTTCCAAAATGGCGCCTTAAATACTGAATCCTTTGGAGGGGAAGAGTGCTGTTCCTCACATGGCAGAAAGGCAGAAGAGAGCGAACCACCCCACAAGCTATTTTTATTAATCCATTTACAACGTCAGCACCTTCAAAACCTAAGCACCTTCCAAAAGGCCACATCTCCCTATACTCCTATATTAGAGGTTCACATTTCAACATGAATATTTGGAAATGACAGGAGCATTCAAACTCAGAAGCCAGTTCAGAGGCAGGGCATATTACATGATGAAGAGGGCTAGAGAATCTTCTAGGGCACCCTAAAAGGGAAAGCTATTCCAGTTCACCTGAGAGAACAAAACCCTAAGTCTCTAAATTCTCCCTCATTTTTGCTTAGCTGTGAGATTTGACTCAGTGCTCTGATTTTTCCTGCCGGGTAGTGACCAGCCCACTGTATTTACTTGGACTCACTGATAGGAGAGATTGTCCATGTGTTCTTCTCCAACATTTGCCAAGGGCAAAGTTTTCTGTACTGAGGGATGAGAAATAGGAGTATGTCCCAGGAGACTGATTATGGCTCCACTGCCTGAATCCAAACTCTGGAATGGCATTTAATACATTACCTTGAGCTTAATATAGATTGAGTTCATAATATATTCAGCAAGTTAATCAATCAATACTTCTGAAATGTTTTGAAAATGTGAAACCTGTAAATAATTTAAATAATAGGCTAATCATTGAAATGATCAGTGGCCAGAGAAAAGAAGGTTTGGATTTATTTACTGAGAATGGCTCCCTTCAGGGTCCCTTGGGTCCTTTGATTCTTGCTGTGACAGAATTAAGAGAACATTTGGCAGAATTTTCTCTCTTTTACAAAAAAAAATTTTTTGAGAAGATTTGAGGGGACAAGAGGAAAAAAGCATGTGATATATCTGAAATACCACTATAATGTTGATTAAGGAATCTAATTTAGCCATCTTACTCCAGAATTCTTTTTATCACTGACTAGATATATCAATTTCTTCTACCCTCATTTAAATAATTTTGTCTTCCCGATGGTTCCCTCTTGTATTATTTTGCTTGGACTGCTAAAACAAGACACCATATGCTAGGCATAGTGGCACACGCCTGAAATCCCAGTGACTCAGAAGATTGAGGCAGAGGATCCCAAGTTCAAGGCCAGTCTGGGCAACTTGGTGTCTATGGCTGAATAAAACTCTATTGTGCCAGGTGAGGTGGTGCACATTTATAATCCCAGCAGCTCAGAAGGCGGAGGTGGGAGGATTGCGAGTTCAAAGCCAGCCTCAGCAATTCAGTGAGTCCTTAAGCAATTCAGCGAGACCCTGTCTCTAAGTAAAATATAAAAAAGGGCTGGGGATGTGGCTCAGTGGTTAAGCACCCCTGGGTCCAATCCCTGGTACCAAAATAAAATACAATACAAACAAACAAAAATCTCCATTGTGTGTATATATATATATCACATCTTCTTTATCCATTCATCCGTAATGGATACCTAGGCTGTTTCCATAGTTTGACTCTTGTGAATTATTCAGCCATCAACAGGGGTATATATGTATCACTGTAGAATGACTTTAATTCTTCAGGATAAATACTGAGGAGTGGTATAGCTGGGTCATATGGTGGTTCCATGCCCACTCTTTTGTGGAACCTCCATGCTGATTTCCACGGTGGTTGTACTCTATTTACATTTCCATAAACAGTATAAAAGTGGTCCTTTTTTTTTCCACATCCTCTCCAGCATTTATTATTGTTTGTACAAGTTGTCTTTTTTAAAAATTTTGACGTAGAGATGGGGACCCTGCTGTATCTGGATGGAAACTGCCACGGGCACGACACCCACACTCATTCTCTGGTAAATGTCTAGCAGATCTTTTTGGGAATTTCATCTCAGAGTGACAAGAATGTGACCCTTGTGTCATCTTAAGGATGAGAAAACATAGGTCCCCAAGGACTCCAAAATTCTGATAAGGCCTGAAGATCCCTTACCTACTGAATTGATGCTGATGGTATCTTTGAAGAGAAGAAGGCACCTTCTAACAAGGAGGCAGCTGAGCACAGGGACACAGTAGTGACAGCACCTATTTGATCCTGGGAGGAAACTGAAGGCTTCTTGTAATGGTTCATGTGGACAAGAGGGGAACGGCTTCCACAGCAGAGGGACATAACCTTAGAATCCACTCACCTCAAGGAAGTGATCTTAGCCACATACTTGGTGTTTAATTAAACAGAAGGGGGGAGATGCTGAGAGCCATAGCCGAGTCCGAATGACGCATGGCATTTTTGCCAGAATGGAGTGGTTGAGAGGTGATGCCAGCAAGCCATTGAGATGATAATGGTTATGTTAAGCTGTATATATTAGACCCCTGCTGTCCGCCTGGGCTTGCTACTTTAGAGTTCTCGCAGGAATTCCCGGAGAGTTCCCATTGATTGGGGAAATGCAGGGAGAGGGATTTCCGGTTGGTGTGTGGTGTGTCCGGAGAGAAGGCCGCCTGCGTGGTTCGCGGGAGTGCGGAGAATAAAGGAGTTCCTGTTTTGAACCTACAAGGCTGTGTGGCGGCTGGGTTAATTTGTGCCCAGCCAGAGTGCGGCAATTGGAGAAGCTAAAAGAAAACATTGGCATCATCTTATGGGATGGTGAATCCTTCAGTTCTAACCTACAGGTTGATACTTCCTTCTACTTTAAAAAAAATTTTTTAAATGTTTTTTGTTATTTTTAATTGTATATGACAGTAGAGTGTATTTTGACATATTAAACATACATGGAGTATAATTTTCAATTCTTGTGGTTGTACATGATGTGGAATTATACTGGTTGTGTATTCATATACGAACATTGGAAAGTAATGTCTGATTCTTTCTACTATCTCCTATTTTTCTTAATACATTGTAAACATTAAAGTCTCAGGCATTCTGGTTATTTGGAGCCTCATAATAATCCTTCCAGCAGAAACTTAGCTGGTGTTATATAATTATTTCTCATTTGAATCTAATACTTTTTCTCCATCTTGCAAAGTCCTTTCATGTGTCCTACTCAGTTACAGGAAAATCATAAATACTTTGCCACACGTCACTGCTGCAAATCACCGGGATTCCTCTGCCTGTGTTTATCTATGTATTGTGTTGCTCCTGGAGGATTGCCCAGAATTAACTCTTTAATAACCAGACAGGACCTTTCAGCCTCTGCTTCAGGATTGAAATCCGGTGAACATCTTCAACTCTTCTCTGGATCTGAGAGTTCACATAAGAGAAAACAGAGTTTATGTTCCAGGCATACAAACTATGGAACACCAAGTCCATTTCCTACCCTGCTCATCCAGCAAGGGAAATAGGTCTGTAAGAATATTGTTGAAAATTTAAAAAAGAGGACATTGTTTACTGATATTATTTCCTGATCATTTATGTAATAATATATGTTATATTTCAATTGCACTGAACAAGCTATTGTATTGATCTAGAATTAAATCATTCTGATCATGCCCTATTTTCTCTCTCTATAAGAGGTGGCTTGTACTTATCAGGAAATGACACTGGCCTTCTTATAAGCCATTTAAATCAAGTTGCTTTCTAAAGCCATTCAGTGTTCCTCATAATTTGCAGGATAAAATGTAAAATCTGAATTTCTTAGCAAAAAAAAAAGGAAGTGATCTTATATTTATTCCCAGATTTATCATTATTTGCTTAAATAATTTAAAGTTGCAGAAAATTTAAAAGAATCTAAATGGCTAACATTTAGAAGATTCATTAAATAAAGTATACTACATCCAAATAAATAAAAATTTCTTTGTAATTGTAGATGGATAGAATGCCTTTATTTTATTTGTTTATTTTTATGTGGTCTAAGGATCAAACCCAGTGCCTCACACATGCTAGGCAAAGTGCTCTGCCACTGAGCTGCAGCCCCAGTCCCAAGTTGTCATTCTTGAGAGCTAATTAATAGCAAACAATAAGTCAAGCCTTGCCATGTTGTTCCTGAGCAGGGTTTCTCAGTAGTGGTACTATTGCTGTTTGGCCTGGGTGCTTCTCTGCTGTGGAGGCTGTCCCATACATCCTGAAATGTTTAGCGGAATCACTGGCCTGTCCCCACTAGATGGCAGCAGTATTAGTTCCCCAGACAACAGAATGCTTTACAATTTATATTATACATATAGAGCCCAATTTATAACAAATTAAAAAATTAAAAAAAAAAGAATGTAGAAAGGATAGAAGAATGCATTGGGCATTATTACCCTATGTACATATATAACTATATGACAGGTGTGATCTACATCATGTATAATCAGAAGAATGAGAAATTATTATATATGATGTATCAAAGTGCATTCTATATTCATATATAACTAATTAAAACAAATCAAAAAATTAAAAACAAACAAACTGTGACAGGCAAAAAAGTTTCCCCACATTGCCAAAAGGTCCCTTGTGGGTGAGGTGAGGTTTCAAATTGCCTCTAATTGAGAAACACTGTTCTAGTGTAATTCTGAATTAAAGGCCCAGAGCAATATTTTTGTCCTATTTATGAATTTTAGATAATTTTCATAACTGTTCATATCCCTGCAAACTTGGTCTATTTTTAATCTGAATTTCAGTTTCTTCACCTGCAAAATAGACTAATGCCCTCTACCCTGAGGACTGAGTGCTTAAGGACTGGGTGAAACAGCATGTGCCAAAGAGCAATCAGCAAATGTTACCAGCTATACACCTGGCTTCATGGAGGGTCTTGGGGTGTTTTGAGAAGCATGTTTACACACACTTGTGGCTGCAGGGAGTAGGAGGCCCTCCTGGGACCACTTTGGCCAAACACAGACATCTAGCCTGTACTTTCAGGCGCTGCAGGCTGGTGGGGGTGTCACTGAGATGCTGTTAGGTGCAGTTCCCTGGAGCTGATAGGCTTCTCCTCACACTTCATGATCCATCTCCTGGACTAGAAGCTGGCGGTCTCCACAAGTTAGGTGAGTGTTACTTCCTTTCCCTTTGGGCAGCACTGCATGCCAACTCTCTTCTTTCTCCCTCACCAGGTGAGCACTGCAGTCCCTCTACTGCTATCTTCACTCTGGGAGAAGCTGGTCCCTTGTTGAGGACCCAGGGCGAGGCACATGAGGTGAGGAGCTGAGGCATCCAGCCAAAACCTGGAATGGAAAGGCGGCTTGTCGACAACCATGAGCAAGGAGACCGATCCTCTTGCAGCCCTGACCCACCGCTGACAACAACTGCATGAGAGACCCTGAGCCAGAACCTCAGAGAAGCATTGGTCTCACATCCTAGACCTGAGAATAAGGACCAGACATGCTCTCTGCTCTGCCTGCCATCACTAGGCACGGTGCAAAGTGCTTGACAGATATCTAATGTATTTCTGCTAATAGTCATGCTGAGGACACTATTGTCTCCATTTTCTTAAAGTAAATATATTTATTTTTTAGTCATGGATGAACCTTTATTTAATTTAATTAGTTAATTAATCAATTTTTGGTACCAGGCACTGAACTCTGGGGCACTCGACCACTGAGTCACATCCCACCCCTATTTTGTATTTTATTTAGAGATAGGGTCTCACTGAATTGCTAAGCACCTCATTTTTGCTGAGGCTGGCTTTGAACTCGTGATCCTCCTGACTCATCCTCTTGAGCAGCTGGGATTACAGGTGTGCATCACTGTGCCCGGCCTTTATTTTTATTTATTTATTTGCATGCAGTGCTGGGAATTGAACCCAGTGCCTCATACATGCTAGGCAAGTGCTCTATCACTGAGCCACAACCCCAACCCTTTGTCTCCATTTCATGGAACAACATTCAGAGGTTAGTTAATTCACTTGTCCAAATCCTCCAGTTACCAGGTCCTCAAGCTGGGACTCAAACTTGTGTCAGTTAGTTGTCATGTTATTCCACCTGTCCTTTGCTCTTTCCAAATGAGGCTTGTAAAAATCACCAGCACCCCTTTTCCTTCCTGGTTTTCCCCTCCACTTCATTCCTAAGCAATGACATTCACTGAGCTCCTTGGCTAAGAGCTGTATGTCTCCCTCTGTCACCTTTGGTAGGTCAAATGGTGGCATCATCCTGCTTGGGTCTGGTCCCTTTCACAGAGTTAGTACCTGGCACACCCTGGGCGCCACCTTGCCGGGCATAATTGCCTTATTTTGATTGAAGCGTCCATGCACTGTTAGCCTACACAATGCTGTTAGATTGGATAAAGACAAAGGAGATGTATTTTATAAAACCTATGATTGAGCTGGCACAAGCCTGTAATCCCAGCAACTAGGGAAGCTGAGGCAGGAGCCAGCCTTAGCAACTTAGCAAGGTGCTAAGCAACTCAGTGAGACCCTGTCTCTAAATAAAATATAAAAAAGGGCTGGGGATGTGCCTCAATGATTGAGTACTCCTGGGTTCAATCCCCAGTACCAACCCCCCCACCCCACCCCGAGAAACCTATAATTGAGCATGGCACATTTCAAACATTATTTAGATAGAGAACACTATGTCAATCTGAAAATCCTAGAGAGGACCCGAATCTTTGCCAAAAAGTTCTGTGAATCAGCGGCTGGGGATGTGGCTCAAGCGGTAGGGCGTTCGCCTGGCATGCGTGCGGCCTGGGTTCTATCCTCAGCACCACATATAAACAAAAATGTATGTCCGCCAAAAAAACTAAAAAATAAATATTAAAAAATTCTCTCTCTCTTAAAAAAAAAAAAAAAGATCTGTGAATCAGGATCAAAGAATTGGGTTTATGAGGCTGGAGCTGTGCTCACACACCTTCACATCCTCACTTTTCACCAAATTTCCTTTAGAAGAAGGGCCAGAGACCCAGGTCTCTGGTTCACATTCTGCTCTGAGAATGTCTATCTTCACCTTTCCCTTTTTAGTTTAATTTAATTAATTTATTTTTTGGCATTGGAGATTGAACAGGGTTGGGGGGGCGCTCTGCCAGTGAGCTACATACCTAGTTCCCTTTTATTTATTTATTTTTTAAATTTTGAAACAGAATCTGCTAAACTGTTCAGACCGACTTTGAACCTGTGATCTTCTTGCTTCCCGAATAGTTGGGATGTACTCAGCATCCTTGGATTAAATTCCAAGCTCCCAAGGCTAGTCTCCAACTCGCCATCCTCCTGCCCCAGCCTCCTGAGTTGCTGGGATTACAGGAGTACACCAATGCTGCATCCGGCTCTCGCCTTTCACTTTCTAAAATTTGATGAGTCCTTAAGTTCTAGAGGCTGGAAGTTCTGAGTAGAGGTCTCCTCTGCCCTGGAGAGACCTCCTCAAACCCCTAACAGTGACTGGAGTGGCCTTATCTCGACCTTTGGGCTGATCCTTGAGCCCCAATAGGTGAAGAGTTGTCTCAGCAAAGAGAGGAAGAGTGGAGCAGGCAGAGGGGACTTCTGGACAGACCCAGAGGCTGGAGGAGAAAGGCAACAATGCCTGAGAAGCTTAAAAGGTGAATCAGGTAGACTCCTGCTCAGCAGGACTGAGCAGGGCCAGTAACTTGCCCCTAAGATTGCAATCTTCATTTTTTTTTTCTTTTTTTCCTAAAAAACTCCAAGTTAAGCATTTTTTGTACCTTACAGGTCTGGTTTGTCTCCAGGCCCCATAGTCCCTTATAATGGATACAAACTTGTCAAACTTCCTGCATTTTCTAAATTCTGGAACTGGCCTTGGGTACCACTGAATACTTCCTTTGTCTTGCTGTATTATATAGTTTTGATGTGAAGAGCTATGTAACTATTAGGATAATTGAATTGGGGTTTCTCACTTCTCAACTCTTTGCTCTATGAGCTATGATGCATTGGTGCTTGGGGTGGGAAAACATGGATGGGTTTAAATCCAGGGTACATGCCCCAGTGCTGTGGGGTTCAGGCAGGTGTTGGGAATGAGTGGCAGGCCCTACCAAAATCTTGGCCTTCTTGGCTTTTTCTTTTCTTTTTTTTTTTTTTTTTAAAGAGAGAGAGAGAGAGAATTTTTTAATATTTGTTTTTCAGTTTTCGGCGGACACAACATCTTTGTTTGTATGTGGTGCTGAGGATCGAACCCGGCCGCACGCATGCCAGGCGAGCGTGCTACCGCTTAAGCCACATCCCCAGCCCACTTGGCTTTTTCTTTCCAGCTGTTGCTGAAGACAGCATTAAGTGTCATTTCACTTTTTTCTTAGTGCTGATGTAAGAAAACCCATAGTGGGAACAGGATGATAAATGGCAACTGTCATTAGCCCTGAACTGTGGGACAGTGGGGAGGGTGAGAGGGTGGTGAAGTTGGGGGGTGAAGTACAGGGAAATGCCATGTAAGGTGCACTTCGGCCCAGTTAAATGGTGTCCTACTGTGTGTAGGATATTCCAACAGACAAATGTGGAGGATTTGGGGCATATGAAACTCATGAATTGTTAAATTTGAAAAATAATTCTCAAAATGTAAAATATACTGTACAGGCTACTATAATGTAGGTCAAATACTATGTGTTTACAGACTCATTCAGTGGTTTTTTTTTTTGTTTTTTTTGTTTTTTTGGTGCTGGGGATCGAACCCAGGGCTTCCTGCTTCTAAACTTTGTGTGTTAGAATCACCCGGGGGAACTTTTAATAATTTTCATGCCCAACTCACACATCTGACCAATTAAAGCAATCTCTGGAAGTAGGACCAGTCATCAGTATCTTTAAATTTTTTTTTTTTTAGTTGTTGATGGACCTTTATTTTATTAATTTATTTATAGGAGGTGCTGAAAATGGAACCCAGTGCCTCACACATGTGAGGCAAGTGCTTTACCACTGAGCCACAACCCCAGTTCATCAGTATCTTTTTTTTAACATTCCAAATGGTTCCTTTGTGTACTTAATGTTGAGATCAGGCATGGTGGTGAATGCCTGTAATCCCAGCTACTTCAGAGGTTGAGGCAGGAGGATCACAAGTTGGAGACCAATCTGGACAACTTGTTGAGATCTCAAAGAATAAAATAAAAAATAAAAAAGGGCTGGGGATGTAACTTAGTGATAGGGCACCCCTGTTTCAGTCCCTGGTACTGCAAAACAGACAACCTTCCCCCACAAAACCCAAGGAATTTAGTGGAAAGATACATAAAAGAAACTGAAAGACCAGGAGGCTGACCAGGATAGGAACCAGGGAAACACATTGGCCAACAGCTACAGAAACACATGAGAGGCCTTTTAAGGTGCTGTCTTGGATGACTCATTTATAAATGCCTCTAGTGCCCAGGGTTTCTGAGATTCAAATTCCTGGGCTGGGGGTGAAGTGCGATGGTAGAACATTTGCCTAGCATGTGTGAGATCCTGGGTTCAAACAAACAAAACAGCAACCAATATTTAAATTCCCAAGAGAAACGGCTTGGCCTGTCTTCAGCCATGTGCCCACACCTGAATTTGACTCAATGGGTGAGTCTTGATTGAAAGCCCCAAAGAACCTGATCAAACAGCACAGGAGTAGTCCCTCCAAGGTAAAACGAAAGGTTGTTATGGGCCAAACTTTAGGTGCCTTAACCAGACAACCTCCATTTTACCCTGAGACTCCATTTCCTATGAGAAATACTTCTCCCATGAGAAAACCCAGCCTATGTAACCTACCTCCTGCTAAGTACACCCTATGTGGCAAAACATAGCAGTTGAAAAAGTTCCTGGTATTCTTATACAATGTATTATTAAGCAATATATTTATAAGATGTTCTTTTTTTAGTTCCCATTTTTCTTGGGCAGTGTACTGTACCCCGAAGTGGGTCAGAATGACCCACTTCCTACGTTGCTATGGTTTTGACTTACTGGTAGCTTATATTTTTTTAGCTATAAAAATGTACCCTACCTTCTGCAAAGGGTTGAAGTTTGCAGAGGTGACTTGGTTACTGCCCTTTTGACCCACCGACAAATAGTTCCATGTCTTGCTTCAAGACTGACCCGGTGATTTATTTCTGATGTGCCACAACAGGGTCATTATCAGAAAGGGAAAACTTCCAAATATAGAAAAGGGATTTTATAATAATTGTCTCTATTTTGTTGATTTCAACATTATACAAGTGGTGGCGCATGCCTGTAATGCCAGTAGCTCTGGAGGCTGAGGCAGGAGGATCATGAGTTCAAAATCAGCCTCAGCAAAAGTGAGGCCTAACCAACTCAGTGGTTAGGCCTATTTTTAAATAAAATACAAAATAGGGCTGGGAATGTGGCTCAGTGGATGAGTGCTCCTGAGTTCAATCCCTGGTACTCCCCCTCCAAAACAAACAAACAAACAAACAAACAACAACACATTATACAAATTGTATTAGTCAGTTTTTTTTTTTTTTGCTGTGACTCAAAAGGACCCAACCAGAACAATTGTAAGGGAGGAAAAGTTTATTTAAGGGCTCATGGTTTCAGAGGTCTTAGTCCATAAAGCTGACTCCATTCCTTGGGTATTGAGGTGAGGCAGAACATCATGGCAGAAGGGGGTGGCAAAGGGAAGCAGCTCACATAAGAGAGCACAATAGAGCATATATATGTAAATATATGCCCCAAAGCCACACCCCAAGTCCCACCTCCTCCAGCCACACCCTACCACTTCAGTTACCACTCAGTTAATCCCAATCAGGAGATTAATTCACTGATTGGGTTTAGACTATTACAACCCAATCATTTCTCCTCTGAACCTTCTTGCATTGTCTCACACGTGAGCTTTTGGGGGACACCTCACATCCAAATCATAACACAAGTTGCACATAATACAAAAATAAATGTATTTGTGAAAAACCAATGTCCTATCTCATTCTATTTTTTAAATATATATTTTTTAGTTATAGATGGACAAATACCTTTATTTTATTTACTTTTACGTGGTGCTGAGGATTGAACCCAGTGCCTCACACGTGCTAGGTGAGTTCTCTACCACTGAGCCACAACCTCAGCCCCGGGATTGAGTTATATACCAAGGCTTTTTTATTTGTTTTAAAATTTTGAGGCAGGGTCTTGCTATGTTGTTGAAGATGGCTTTGAACTTGCAATCTTCCTGCTTCAGCCTCTTAAATAGCTGAGATTAGAGGTGTGTATTTTAGCCCTTGTCCAGCACAGGCTTCATAAATGAAGGTTCAGTATGTGAGAAATCCTTAGGGAGTTTGAATTAAAGAGACAGGCTCTAATTACCTTTTTTTAAAAATTGATTTTATTTTTTTAAATACACAACAGCAAAATGCATTACAATTCTTATTTCACATATAAGAGCACAATTTTTCATATCTTTGTATATAAAACCAGCTCCAGGACGGCTTCTCCTAGCTCTAGTCTCCAGCAACCTATTAGAGTATCGAGGTTTACTGAAGAGGCGAGAGAGAGAGAGAGAGAGAGAGAGAGAGAGAGAGAGAGAGAGAGAGAGA
>NW_025999998.1:11255429-11317071 GCF_001458135.2 Marmota marmota marmota | reverse complement strand
GAGGGGGAGAGGGAGAGGGAGAGGGAGAGAGGGAGAGAACACACTACTGAGTGGACTTTTATTGGGGAACAAAAAATTCTGGGGAAAATCCCATCCAAAGATGAAGGGGGGCAGTGTCCCAAGGTCAGGGGTGATGATTGGGTCTTCTGGGTAGTGGCCAGACACGCCTCCACACGGACAAACCCTTGGACCTGAGAAGGGTGGGGAAAGCTCTGGACACAAGATGTGTCTAAGTGCCTCTCGCCCAGCCTGGGAGGTAACTCAAATCATGTGGGAGGATGGCCTCCCACAGTGTACCACTCTGCCTGGCTTCCATAAAATATTTTGCAAGAGAGAGAAAGTGAGAATTGAATGTTACAAGTCTTCTTACATGGTTTGCCATTTAGTAACTGCTATGTAAACAGTAAAGAGGACCCGCTGATGGACTACCAAGGAGCAAGTATCAAGGAGAAGGATTATCAAATCCAGGATTCCTAGAGTTAAAATGTTCTCTGGTTGTGTACATCTTGAATAACTTCATTTTCTTGAAGAAGTTATGTACAGAGCCTTCCAGACTGCTTCATTCTGGACTGATAGATTTCTAGGCCTCTTTCATAGTTACTATCATCTTGGATCCCTTCACCTCCCTCTTAGGTTGGATCTCTTCCTTTCTGGATTTCATGATTTCCTCTTTCTTTATTAACCCTTGTTTTGGTAAAGCACACCTTTTTGAAACTTCCAGATAGGTTATTAAAAATGATTTTTGCATATATAACTTTTTTCTCTTTTTAAAAGAATTTTGTTGTTAGGCTGGGGCTGTAGCTCAGTGGCAGAGCACTTGCCTAGCATGTGTGAGGCACTGGGTTTGATCCTCAGCACCACATAAAAATAAAATAAAGATGTTGTGTCCACCGAAAACTAAAAAAATAAATATTAAAAAAATAAAATAAAGGCATACTTTTCAGCTATAACTACCAAAAAATTGTGTTGTTGTTGTTGTAGATGGACAGAATACTTTTTATTTATTTACTTTTTATGTGGTGCTACTGAAGATTGAACCTACTGCCTCACACATGCTAGGCAAGCGCTCTGCCACTGAGCTACAGCCCCAGCTCCCAGGTAGCTTTTTTCTACGTTCATATTTTATTAGTTTTGCGGGGTGTGATAATTAATTTTATGTACTAACTCAGCTAAACTAATCAATTACTCAATTGAACACTATTCTAAGTGTTGCTGTGGAAGTAGATGTAACTATAGTCTATTATCACTTGACTTTAAGGACAGGAGAACACCCTTGATAATGTGAGTGGTCCTCAGGTCAGCGATAGAATAGATAATTGTGGTATGTTTTTACTAGAGTGCTATATTTGAATGTGTTCCCCAGAATTCATATTTTGAAACCCAACTCACAGTGTAACAGAATTAAGAGGTGGAACTTTTAGGAGGTAATTAGGCCATGAGGGCTTTGCCCTCACAAATGGGATTAGTGCTTTATAAAAGGGCTGGAGGGAATTAGCTAGACACCCTTATGCCATGTGAAGACAGTGTTCATCCTTCTGGACGATGTAACAACAAGGCACCAACTTGGAAAAAGAAACCAGGCCCGCACTAGACACTGAACCTGTTGGTGCCTTGATCTTGGACTCTCAGCCTCCAGAATGGTGAGCAATAGGTTTCAGTTCTTTATATATTACTTACTCAGTTATTTTGTAACAGCAGCAGGAATAGAATAAGATAAAATGCCACACAGCCCCGAAAAAGAATGTTTCCACTACACACAAAATGAATGAATTTCACATAGTGTTGAACAACACAACAAAAAACAGATAAAGAGTAGATACTATGTGATACCAATTATATGAACCTCAAGAACTGGCAAAATGAGTACATGTAGCAGTCATAAAAATAGTTATGTAGGGCTGGGTGGAGTGATATATGCCTATAGTCCCAGCACTTGGGAGGCTGAGGCCAGAGGATCACATGAGTCTGAGAGTTTACGACCAGCCTGGGCAACTTAGTGAGATCCTATCCTTAAAAAAAAAAAAAAAAAAAAAAAAAAAATTACCTTTGGGATGTTATCGACAGAGAAGACACATGAACAGACCTAAAGTTATCCAGAAATATTCTATCTCTTGTTCTAAGTGCTAGTTAAATGGGTGTGCACATTAGTAAAAATTCATTGAACTATATAATTAATAGTTGTGCATTTTCATGTCTGGGAATAACACCTCAATTACTAAAAAAGGTACAAAGTGTTCTGAGACTGGAGGTAATCACAGGCTGTCCAAGAGTGACTTGAGTTGGGTGGGGAAGGGTCAGGGATCATAGACAAATTCATGGCATTGAACTGATATTGGAGTCATGGCCCTATTAATGTTGATCTATAGCCTTCATGTTGTGACTCTATTACTATCCATCTACATAACCTTCTAGGAATCAGAGGGTTCAGGTTTAGGACCCTGGCTTAGATAAATGAGTAGGCTTACAGATGGGAGAGAAGATAGGATTCCAGCTAGGAAAACCTATGTAGAGAGGAAGAATAGCCTACTGGATATATGAATGCTAGGGAGAGAGAGAGGCAGAGGATGCTTATTCACTTTAAAAATTCTCTGTTGATATTGACTGTGGTCTGAAATGTGTCCCCCCAAATTCATGTGTTGGAAAATTAATCCTCAATGCAACACTATTGAGAGTTCAGGCCTTTTGGGAAGTGTTTAGGCCCATTCTCATGAATGGATCAATGCACCTCCAAAAGGATTCGAGGTGGTTGGCTCTCTCTTGACCTTCTGCTTTCTGCCATGGGAGGATGCAGCAAAAAAGCCCTCAATAGATATGGGTGCCTTGACCTTGGAGTTTTAGCTTCTAGAACTGTGAGAAATAAATTTCTTGTCTTTACAATTTCCTAGTCTCTAGGAAAAAATAAATAAAGTAATGTGGGCTGGGGTATATAACCTAGTGGGATTGCACAAAATGGACTAAGACCACATCCCAACCCAGGACAGATTCCCAGTGCTAACTCTGAGGGCCAGTCATTCCTTCCATTGAGTAACCATGGCTCCAGGCTACACTTACTGAAGTTTTATGTTATGTTTGCTGACATGACTCAGCTTGTCTTAAAGTATTTTATACTGAGCGTCTTACTCACCAGGAATGTCTTTCTGTAGCCTTGGTCATTTTGCTTTCTAATGATTTTTCTCCTAGTGTCTTAGGGCCTTGTTTCTGGGGACACTCACCAGTTGGTATGACTCTACATTCATTATTTAAAACATTCACTGCCCCTTTCTGCTTAGTCAGTGCATTCCTACATGAGAAATATACGCTCACCTTTTTGACTTTGGACTTGCCAATGCTTTGCTTTGCCTTAAGAAGTGTGAGCAGAAAACTACTATAAGCTGCATGCAAGTGGAGCTTTATGAGCTTCCTTTGCTTGGTTCCCCTACTGCTCTTCTACTGCCACAAACATGGCATGTCCCAGATGGGGTTGCTCTGGACCCCAAGATGAAGATGACACTTGGAGCAGAGTTGTAGCTGGTCCCCACATGTGAGTGAGAAATAAAACTGTGTTGGTGAAAGCTATTATGATTTTTGGATTGTGTGTTACCACAGCATAACACAGTGAGAATTAACACACTTGGATGTCTGGGAATGTCTCTTGGTGTGAGCAGAATATGCTACTGAGTCTTTTCTTTGGACTCGGTCATGAGCTTCAGTTTACTTATGATTTCAGAATATCTGAAATGAGGAGGATCTAGGTTATTTCTTTTTAATTAATAGAATAAACAAATGTTGCGCTGGGTGCAGTGGCGCACTCCTGTGATCCCAGTGGCTTGGGAGGCTGGGGCAGGAGGATCAAGAGTTCAAAATCAGCTTCAGCAAATTTGTGAGGCACTAAGCAAGCCTGTCTCTAAATAAAATATAAAAAAGGGTTGGGGATGTGACTCAGTGGTTAAGTACCCTTGGCTTCAATCCCCAGTACCAAAAAAAAAAAAAAAAGGAATGTTGGCTGGGGTATATAACCTAGTGGGACAGCACTTGCCTTTTATGTGAAAGGCCTTGGGTTCAATCCCAGCACCACAAGGGGAAAAAAAAAAGTAAAGATTATAAATCACTGGAATCAATAGCCACAATTGAGAACAAAATATTTTATTTCTTTCAATAAAACTATAGTTTACAGTAGTATTTACTAAATAAATTATATAATTTCTCTTTTACAAGCAGTAAACTAAATCACAAATATTTCAAAGACAATGTATATACACAACATAAGGCCTTTTATAAATAGCTTGGCTTTTCTCATTTCACTAGTAAACAGTGAAAAAATATTTATAGAAGCTAGTTTTCTATAAAGTATAGGCAGACCTATTACACTGATCTTTAAATTGAACGAATTTAAACTTTTAATGACATGGGCTATGATTATAATTTTGCAAAAAAAGAGCAGAATTTATATTTTATCATTTCACATGGGTAAATTTTTAAAAAATATATAAGTAGATTATATATGTTGCTTATGGATAATCACTGGGTGCATGCAAAATGGAAATAATGCAAGAGTCCGTAGGAAAATAGCACTTTCAAGTCCAAAAAGGTGACTGGCAATGGTAGAGAAAGCAGCTTAAACATAGTTCATGCAGTTCTTCACAGTTGGCAAGCAACAGCAAATGACAGAATAGTGTGGTATTTCTCACATCCCATCAGCTGATCAGCCTTGGACCAAGGCTCCCCTGACATCTTGCAAACGTCTAAGTCCAGTGATTTTAACTCCATGTGTAATGGGGCTCGGCCAAGTTCCTTTGGAGAAATCTGGAGCGAAGAAACTTCTCTCCAACAACTGTGTTCGGGTCTCATCCACGTGCTTGGGTGGTTGCCACTGTCACTTACTGGCGGTGGGGGAGTATGGAGAGAAAGAAAGCAGATATGAGACTCAGTTTTGACATCAATTTATAACTGGAAATACAAGCTCTCAATTTCTCCCAATAACTTGTGCTTGGAAAATGTGCAGGTAAAAATGGAGTGCTTTAGGCTTGGGATTCTTCTGCAATGCTCAGCAGAGCATATGCTTCTCTGGTGGACCACACCATGTTAATTACTCCAGGGTTTATCAAGATCAAGTTCCAATCACATCACAGCACAAAGCTAGGGACTTGGAAGACAGCAATACTAAGACAGGGTCCCACACTCCCAATGCACAGGGCTTAGAGGAAGTGCTGTGGTAGATTAGATGAGAAGCCAAACAGAACAACCCAACGACTCAAAACAGTCTTGAACTCAAGAATGCTAAGCTCATTTCCAAACAATATCCCTGAAGCTGGGCAGTGAACAAACACGTACCTAAAATAGTCAACCATTTAAAACCAGCGCCAGCCAGCTCAACCAGTAGCAGTTGTATCGTGATTCACTGGTGAACTGGTACTATTTTCAGCCTGTAAGGACATTTCTTGTCAAATGTATTCACTTCCTGGCTTGCATCCATGTGACATGATGTAAGTGACCTATACTTTGAGCCTTAATTGTTTCATCTGTAAAATAGGAGTAACTAACTCTGTAGGGTAGATGGGAAAGATACAATTTTCTTTTTTCTATTTTAGAGATGGGATCTCAAGTGATCTTCTTGTCTCAGCTTCCCAAGGAGCTAGGAACTATAGGTGTGTATCAATATACTCAACAAGGATAAACTTTTCTGTGGGGAAAATAAAGTGCATAAACACATAATACACACACACACACACACCCATAAATATAACAAAATTTAGGGCTAGGGTGTAGTTCAGTGATCAAGTGTAAGCTTAGCATACAGGAGGCCCTGGGTTAAACCCCCATCCGCGCCACCAAGGAACCACTTCCTCCCTGAAATTAGCACAGTGTTAGGTATATGCTAGCCCCTTCTCCTCCACATGAACTGTGGTGAAGACCCTGGAACTGGAATCCCAAAGATTGTACAGCCTAGTACCCTCAACTAGTGACTGCAAACACTTCAATAAAAAGTTTAAAATGACTGAAAATTATTAGGAAAGAAATTATGTCCAATAAAATAATTCTTTTTAGCAATCAATATTTCATCATGTAATTTGAGCCTACTGTGAGTTGTAATTTTTATTAACTTACCATTTTGTTTTATGGTTGGCTTGCTCCCTCCTCAGAATCAAAGTGGCTTGTTTAAATGCATAGCACCCATCAAAGGGGAGAAGGGTCTTTCCCAAGGTCTCATTCCTTGGCTCACTCACCTCCATGTGTTAACTCTTCTCTTGACACCCCCTGTTACGGACTGGATACAAGGGTCCCTGAAAGCTCATGTGTGAGACACGCAGGAATGTTCAGAAGCAATATGATTATAAGAGCTGTAACCTTATCAATGTATCAGTCCATTTGATGGGCTAATAATTTGAATGAGCTAATGAATGGTAACTATAGGCAGGTAGGGTGTGGCTAAAGGAAATGGGTCACCGGGGGTGTATGCCTTTGGGGTTGATATGTTGTCCCTGGCAAGTGAAGCTTTCCCAGTGCTTCCTGGTTGTCCTGAGCACCTTTCCTCTGCTGTGCCCTTCTGCCTTGATGCTCTGCCCCAGTGGCCCAGAGCCATGGAGTAGGCCAGATATGGACTAGACTTCTGAAACTGTGAGCCGAAATAAACTTTTTCTCCTTTACATTGTTTTTCTTGGGAATATTGGTTACAGCAATGTGAAGCTGACTAAAACACCTGCCCTGGCCAACTCTACTGTTCTGAAAATATAGATCTTATGATCTAGAATGTGGTATAAGGAAATCTTAGGGCAGAGTTGAAATGGAAGGCAGGACTTTTCACCAGTCAAATTGGCCAAGATGAAGAGCACTGAGCAGTCTCACCAAGGGCCCATGAGCCTCCATATTTTCACCCTTATGGGTGATTATTCTGTTTTATTTTGTTTTTGTGCTAGGGAGTGAACCAAGGGCAAGCTAGGTAAGCATTCTATCATTAAGTCATGCCCCTTAGTTCCTATTATTCCTGTGATGCTGGGGGCAGACCCAGCATCCCTTACATTGTAGGCAAGTGTTCTGCCACTGAGCTGCAACCCCAGACCCCGAGAGTTGCTTTTTTTTTTTTTTAATATTTTTTTTAGTTGTTAATGGACCTTTATTTT
Source organism: Marmota marmota marmota (assembly GCF_001458135.2). NCBI lineage: Eukaryota > Metazoa > Chordata > Mammalia > Rodentia > Sciuridae > Marmota > Marmota marmota. The sequence goes on along the minus strand of NW_025999998.1, from coordinate 11,309,974 downwards.
ATTTATTTATATGTGGTGCTGACAATTGAACCCCATGCCTCACACATGCTAGGCAAGTGCTCTACCACTGAGCCACAACCCCAGACCCTGGTGTTGCTTTTTAACTAAACTATTTTAGGTCACCTGCAGCCCATGAAAGCAGGATCTTTCCCTATGACCAGGGTGTCCTCATTATGTTTTCAAGTTGGAATTCTTTGCTAAGATGTTGCCGAGAAAAGCATCAATTTTCCTTCCAGCTATTGTAAGCACTAGGCCCTGTATTTTGTTTTCTTAGACCAAGTCCATTTCCACCAGCAATTCCTGAGTTTTGCTTTTTCTCAGTCCTACTCTGTATCCTTTTTATTTTCTATTGTCAATATTCTTTTGGCCAAAGTGCATCTGTCACCATGAGAGCCCATCAACTCATCGTGTCCCACTCTACCCCATTTTAATCTAAACGCACAACATGAGCATAGATCTGTGTCAAAGCTTCACAAGGCCTTACTCCAACATTATCTCCTTGGCTCTGGGGTCCCCTCTATCTTTGGGTTCACCTGATTGCTTTCTAAGAGATCCCTGAATTTCAAACACAAAAGTTACCACTATTGCTCTAGGAAGTTTAAACTCGTTTTTAAGAATAAGGACCTATACTTACATTTTATTATATTCTTATCTATCCCTGTATGGGGTGATACTTCGCATGGCAAGTCACTTGGTGAAAAAGCAAACTAGGGATTTCTCCTTGTATTGGATTCCAACAGCAGCAGGAATCTAAAACTTGCCATTGTCTCAGGAGGTCCAATGAATGCATCGGCTACTGCTGTAGAAATCAGGTAATGGCAGTACAAACAGAACCAAATCACTCCGTTATGGGACTTTATAGCTGGAAGGAAACTAGAAGAGGCCAAACATCCTACCTTTGCATCTCAATAAATATTTAGATTCAGAATCAGAAGTGAAGTCTCTTTTCCAAGGTCCAGGGACTAAGGAATACACTTAAGAAGCCCTAGGGCAGAAGGCAGGACTTTTGCTATCCCTGAAGAATCCGTACAATTGAACACAGCTATTTTGTGTCTGACTTGCAGAATGAGGGTGAAGAGGGATGTGGAGTACCAGGACTTGGGTCAAACTCCAGGGCTCTATTTGAGCTCCTTAACCAACAGCAGGCAGATGACTAGTACAACGACGAGAACTGAGAGAGAAGTTGACATTTGTCTCTCTTGTCTTGGGGGATGGATTTCAGATTATGGCCTCTCATTTCAAAATTGTTAGTGCAGGAGCAATATTTTAACACAGTTCCCTGCCTGAATAATTTGTTTTCCAAAGACCAGAGAGAAGCCCGAGGGCATCAAAGATTTATGAGGGCTGACAATTCTATGGGGGACTTCGTAGCTCGAGAGACTCCTGCTGATTGCGAATCGGAGCAGCTCTCTGATCATCTCATGTGTCACAAGCTCTGAATGGCACAGAATCCCCTCTGACCCCTGCTTCTGCTGCAACATGTGGGGCATGAACATGGTGCTAGTTTCATTGGGAAAGGAGCACCACCTCAGGACGAGGCCCCTGGTACCTCTCTCTGCTGCAGGGAAGGAGGCACCAGGCACCCAACGCCACAGCCACCTCCAAAAGTGGGAATTAGGAGCTGACCCATGGAGCCTTTTCCTTGCTAGCACTTTTTGTTACAAAAGCACACAGAAACCAGGATGGGTTAACCTATGTCCCCCTAAAATTCCTGTGTTGACATCCTAATGGCCAATACCTCAGAATGAGACTTTATTTGGAGATAGGGTCTTTCAGAGGTAGTCAGCACTAGCGGATGCATTCATTGGACCTCCTGAGACAATGGCAAGTTTTAGATTCCTGCTGCTATTGGAATCCAGAATGAGGTCACGGGTTAGGCTCTAATTTATTATGACTGGTGTCTTTTTATGGATGGACATTTGGATACAGACATGAATAGAGGGCACATGGTGTGACTAGACACAGGGAAAAGACCATCTATAAGCCAGAGAGAGAGAGAGAGAGAGAGAGAGAGAGAGAGAGGCCTGGGACAAATTCTGCCCTTATATCCCTCAGAGGGAACCAGCCCTGCTGACACTTGACCTAGAACTGTCAGCCTCCAGAACTGTGAGGAAATAAATTTCTGTTGTTTAAGCCACTTAGTTTGTGGCATGCTGTTAACAGCAGCCCTTGCAAACTAACACAGTTGTGCCACCACTGAGATTTACAAAGTTGTTTTCTAAAGCTGAGGCAGGAGGGTTGCAAGTTCAAAGCCAGCCTCAGCAACTTAGTGAGGTCCTAAGCAACGTAGTGAGACCCTGTCTCAAAATAAAAAAATAAAAAGGGGCTGGGGATGTGGCTCAGTGGTCAGGTGCCCTTGGGTTCAATCCATGGTACCTCCCCACAATAAAAAGTTTTTTTGACTAAAAAAAAATCCATATTTGCATTTCATTATGTTTAATTCTATCTCCTCTTGGGAGTTACTTCAAAGACCACAATACCTGGAAGTTCAGCGACTGTGAGAATTTGTAAAAGATTGAAAGTGAAGAAAAGACTTTTTCCACTGTATATTTGTTGATGTTTTGGTCAAGTTGCTGCCTAAGCAGAAGCAGCGTTTTCTGTGTTGAATCTTCAAACTGCCAAGGGGCCCTTTCAAAGAGACTCGAGGGAAATCAGCCTTGATGGATGAGAAGGGCATGCTTGGATCTGAGGAAGATTAGTACCTTCATTCTTACACCGCGCTGTGATTGTAGCCTCCAGTCTGACTTGAAAGGTGGTAGATGCTGGGCCTGTCAGAGTGAGCTGCCTTTGACATCTGAAGAACATGCCCCCCACCGAACTTGCACACACAGCACTGAAAGGCTACAATAAAGTACATGAAGTGGAAACAGTCCACAGAGCAGCACACTTGCTCTTAATTAGTTTTCAATTCAAGGCCCTTAACTTCGCCTTATCCCCTTTGCTCAGAGCTGCCTTTCTATCAGTAGGTGGCGGCAGAGGCTCTGCTGACAGAAGGAACTCACTTGCAAGCCCAGTGTTCAACCTGTGTTTAGGACCCACATAGGGTTCATCTGAGTTTTGCTTCTAGATCAGAGGAAAAGTGCATCTGATTGCAACAGTCTCAGGAAGGTGAGCCTAGGGGAGTGACACAGCTCTTCTCTCTACATCAGCAGAGAAGGGATACAGATGCTCAGAGCTGAAGGAGCCTGAGAACAAGCTCAGTGGGTCTCAGCTCTGGGGTGTAGAGAACATCTGAAAACACCCATGCGTTGGCCCACCCCTAGGGATTTTATTCCTAATCCACAGGCCCAACAAACAACTGGGTCTGTTAATACAAGTCATATTTTGAAAACATTTTGTGAGGAATCCAAAATGATTTGGAAACATCTTCCCAATTTCACAGCCACGTAGCCAAGGCAGACGGGACGTGAATGAGCAAATGGGGCCACTAGTGCAGGAGCAGCTTGCAGGTTCCTTAATCAGGCTGTGCAGTGGGCTGAAAAGCAACTCTCCCCCAATTCTTGTCTTCCTTGGACCTCAGAACATGGCCTTATTTGGAAATAGGGTCCTTGCAGATATAAGTCATTCAGATAAGGTCCCACTGGATAATGGTGGGCCCTAATCCAATGACAGATGACCTTATAAGAAGGACAGAGGCATGGAAACTCAGGGAAGAAGCTGTGTGAACATGGGAGCAGAGATGGCAGCAGTATTGGTCAAAGAAAGCTGAGGGACATGTGGAACCATCGGAAGCTGGAAAATATAGTAGGGATCCTCCCCTGGAGTCTTCAGGGGGAGCGTGGCACTGACGATACCTTGACTTTGGAGTCTTGGCCTCTAGCACATGAGATGGGATATATCTGTTTGTTCAGTCTCTCAGTTTGAGGTGGTTTGGTACGGGAGTCCAAATCAGTCCTGGGAGGGTAACACAGGCAGAGACAAACCAAAGAGAAGCCAGGCCCTGGATTCCTCACTCCTGAGCCCTCCTCACACCACCTACCAGGCTTGGCAGGCCTTGGCTTTTACCAAGCGAACAGTCCTTAAACATCTCAGAGTCCAGCAGAGGAAATGGTATGAACCAGAACCGTCCTGTTTACTAGGTCCTGGGTGTGACTTCAACTGATTCTTCCTAAAATTCTCATTTGTTTTAAATCTGATTCCTTTTAAGTCTGCTACTTGTTCCCTGCAGGCTCAGGGCATTATGGACCACAAGTTCACTCCACTGGAGATGGCTTTTCCTCAGATACTCTTCTCCCAAGAGTTGGAGAAGCTTCTATGACAAGGAAGAAAACGGAAGTGGAAATCAGAAGGGCAGGCAACAGGGAGAGTGCAGAGGGATTGGGGAAGTGTTGAGAGAGGCCAGTTTTAGGAGGCAAATAAAGAAAAATGTCAGGGAAACCCTGGGTGTCCAAGGAGACTCAGGTGAACCAAGAGCAGAACTAGCTTTGAATAAGGGGAAAATCCAGCTGGCCTGCGAGGCCACCATTCACTGTGCAGCTAGGACATAACAGAAAAACCCAGCCATAGCAGCCCTACATACTGTCATTCAATTGCTAACCACCGGCCTAATTGAACAGAAAAGCCAGTGGGCCTTTATAACTCCAACTGCAGTACTCTAAGCTAATCCTTAGACAGCAGTTTAATGTTGTTAAAAAAAAAAAATTCTTACAGTGCTCCCCTAATCCGGACTGACAGGTTGCCTCATTAAAACTGAAACCTGTGTCACTCTTATTTCAACTAGGAGCAACCAGGAGGTGCTGTAGGGCTCAGGCAGTGACACCCATTTTTTTCAGCTCTTTACATGCCTTAGAGACGTTATTTGGCCAATAACTTAAGGAGTCAAGCATTTCTGGAAATAAACAAAGGGCCCTATTTTACCTTTTCTGAAATCTCTCGGTTTCTCAACAATGTGGTCCTGTGGGGAAAATGAATGACATCTAGTTCCATGCCTTCCAAGCTGAGGTGCTGTTGGCTTTTTCTCTTTCCTATTCTGCTCTCACTAAAATCTACCCAAACCCTGAGCTGCATCTTTGGTTGGTGGGGACTCCAGCTTTCTTCTGAGAAGCAATAGAATTGCCACTGTTTCAAATAAACACCCCTGGCAGCAGCCAACACTGGCTCAGACTAGGAATGATTAAAGAGACCCTCTATTTCACGTGTAAGCCATTAACCACAACGCCCAGGGATTCAAATCCAGAAAGGCGGTTTCTCTTGCCAAAAAGTTCCACTGATTTTCTGAGACCCCTGTGACCTAAATTTAAAGCGTTTTTCTTCTCTTCTCAGGCTTTTCCCATACATAACGGTATGATAAGCTGTTAATTCAATCATTTTCACTTCTCTGCCACCCTTCCTCCCATGATCAAAGAGTATTATTAACCACACTAAAAACACATTAAATAATCAAGCTGTCCAAGAGCTGCCCATCAGAGCACTAATCTCCAATACTGGTGTGGCTAAAAACTAGCTTAACTGTTTCTCTTCCTTCACCCACAGCTACTTTTGCACTTCAAACAGCCATTTTGCAGATGCACTTATGCAGATGAAAGTACATGTTATTGAGAGGATGCTAATGTGGAAAGTGTCAAAGGAACAGGGCATAACTTAGGCACTGAGTAAAAGAAGCAAGAAAGGCACTGTTGTGTGGCAGCCATCTTTCACACTTCTACATTATTAAAAATGCAGTCCTATTATCTCCTCCTCCATCCATTCCCGGTGGGTCAGGAAAGGACGCTGTCTCTCACTCCATTTCCAGCAGGAATGGCATTTGCTGGTTGTTCCTTTTCCCATTCACACCAAATTGCATTCTACATCAGGCAAAGAAGTCCCTTTAGGAACTGAAATAACAGCTACGGTGACAGCATCCATCCATGCTTCAGAAGATCCGGGACTATTCAAAAGTGGAATCTCACTCTATTATGAAGATTGCATGATTGCCCATTTTAAATCAATACAGCCGGCTCATCTCTGTTGTATTCTTTTAAATACCCTAATCTATGCCATCAACTCAGCATTCATGGGAAAACACATCATTGGTCACTGGACAAAGTCATCTTTAAGACACCTCCTTCGATTTGAATATTTGCAAATGAATCTGAAAGCCGGAAACTCCACAGTGTGAAGGTGAATGACCTTTTGAAAAGCAGAGCAGGTTGCTAGGTAGACAGAAACTGAAGTAAATGCATTAGTAAGGATGATGGAACAATTCGTGGCCTTCGAAGGTCACCTATCCTTTTAAATTTCCTGTCAAATCACAGGAAAAAGCAGGCTAGCTGCCCAAACTCACATGCATGTGATGTGTGGGTGGATCCTTAAAAGGAAATTTCACATGTTATCTGATGTGCACAAATCATTTCAGTTTAAATCTGCATATTTTAAGGGGATATAAATAGTATTGTTCATTAGTGTGTAAATAAAAGCAGTAGGGATTAGGTTACAACTGCTAATAGAAAAATGCTATTAGCAGTTGTATCTTCAGGGGGAGAAATATTCCAAGAGAAATCTGACTACATTTGGTGATAACACTGAACAGCATGTCACTTGAGAAGCCTCCAACTGCCCTTCAAGTAAAGATGGCTAGGATCCAGAGCTTTCAAATTAGGTCAGGAAGAAAGGAGAGAGAAATGCATAGGCAAGAACGGTTTTCCTCTTTTTTGCTTTTCTTTTACAGCAGTTTTTAATAATGTAGAAGCAAATGAAAACACTGAAGGGAGGGTAATGGCTTAGGCCTTTCAGATCTGGAAGGGGATGCAAAATAAAACAATAAAAATTTCCAGCATGAACATACATCCTGGCAGTATAAGTTAATGGTGCAGAATGTTCTAGATGCTCTGTCCTAAAGTTTAAGTTTAAATACTGTGAAGGTTTCTGGCAGAGGAGGTGATGAAACAGCAGAATTTGGAGAAACAACTGTGGCTTCTTTGGAAAACTTTATTTCTGCCACTTTTTGTAAGTCAGAATGAGTCACAGCCTGTCAGAGCTGGCTGGGGTCTCAGAGATGATTTAAAAATCCATTTTATAGATGAGAAAACTGATGCCCAAAGAGGGTGACTATTTCAAGATCAATAATTAATGAGAAGCAGAGACAGGCACAGGCTCCAGGGACTATTTCTCTATCGTTAAAGTCTCACTTGGTTTTGAAGAAGCTAAAAAAAAAAAAAAAACCTAAAAAAACTAGAAAAACTGTGTGGGGGTCATGAGGTCAAACTCGTTTCCTAAGAACACAAATATTATTTGCCTTTTCATTCTTGTGTGTGTTTAATAGAGTTTCCAGAAGCAAAATGATGTGTCATATTTCAAAGATTGATGTAGAAATAGATATGAGAATCCAATTTCTTTTATTAACCTAGACATTAGGATTTACAAAAATGTAAAATGTTGCTACTCTTTTCATGAAATTTATTTTTATATCAGAAAATACAGTTCCATTTACAAAAATGTTATTTAACAAAATATTTTAAGTGAGCTAATAAGTATTTTAAAATTTTCTATTTTAATTTTGAAGATATAACCTACATACACAAAAGCTCTTTGGGATTCTCAATAATTGTTAAGAATGTATTGGGGTCTTGAGGTCAAAGCAGTTCTCAGAACTGCTTTACATTAAAAAATAACCAGATAGGAAATATTAAAAATGGATTTTTTTTTTGGTACTGGGGATTGAACTCAGGGGCACACAACAACTCAGCCACATTCTCAGCCCTATTTTGTATTTTATTTATAGACAGGGTCTCACTGAGTTGCTTAGCAAGCCTTGCTGTTGCTGAAGCTGGCTTTAAACTCGAGATCTATCTTGCCTCAGGCTCCAGAGCTGCTAGGATTATAGGCGTGCACCACCATGCCCAGCCTAAAAATGGAATTTTTTTCAAGGTGCTGAGGATTGAATCTAGGACCTCACAAATAAATGCAAGGCAAGTGTTCTACCACTTAGCTATACCCCCAGTCCTAAAAATAAAATTTTATTAAAAATTTTCTTAATAACCCCCCCAGCTTTTTGGACCCATCTCTCACCTTCATAAGGAAGGAGCACAAGTCCAATGAGATGGAAGTTTGACTTGCATTAGTTGTCAATAACAATGAAATGGTCCCACATGGGGTTCAAGTTTAGGCCAGAGAGACCATGGGCTAGATTTGAATTTTGATTATAATTTACCAGTTCTGAGAACTGCTCAAATTAATCTTCAGTTTCCTTACACATATGAATGAAGGCAAATATAACAACTATCTTTGTGGATGAGCTAATATAAGACAAGGACTGATATTGTGCATGGCGCATGGTATGTACTGAGTTTAGCCATTCATATTATTATTATTCAAACTCCTGTGCCCTTCCAACAATGCAAAAGTGTTTCCCTTTCACATTCCATATTGAAATTTAAAAAGTCAATTTTTATTAATCCAAATTTATCTATCTTTATTCCTCTATATTTTTCTTGTCATATTACTTTGTCTGATCTCTGCAAGTCTAATTGGTGAACTATAGGGCAGCATAATTCCTAATCCAGGCAGCACAGCACAGCAATTATCAGTGGGTTAATTGCTTTGGGTTAAATCCTACTGGTTTGAATCCCTCTTATTGATTCCTCTGTTTGCATATCCTGGGGCAAATTGGGTACTTTCTGTGTGCCTCAATTTCCTTGCCTATAAATGGAGCTAGAATCCTTAAGAGGGTTGGTGTGAGGATTAAATGAGCTATATAAAAACTAAATTATACACACACACACACACACACATACAGACACACACACTCACACATATGTATATATTTTAGGACAGTGTAGGAAATGTATGAAAATACTCAAAAATGCTTCATAGCTTTTTGCTATTAGCTACAAAACAGAATTAGGCTACAGTTTTTTACAGCTTAGCAAGAAACATTTCTACTGCCCATTACCTTCCTGCACAGCTTGCCTGTTCTCTCCCTTTTCCTTTCTCTCCTCCTTCACTTCGGAATCACAATCAGCTGTGCTTGGAAGAATGACAGATGATCACGCCAACCAGCAAGCCACCACCGTCTCCTTCAGTTGTAAACTCCTTTATTTCTAACTGGTCCTCAAGAGCTTGCGATAGGACCAAATGAATACTCATGTTTTCCCCTGTGGCTTCCAAGGCAAGCATTTCCTTTTTTGAAATGCTTAGCTTTTCAGTGTCAAAGAATTAAAGACACGTGAGACAGTCGTGAAGTAAGACACTACTAAAACCAAGTAAATGGCAGTATTCTTAGGAATGAAATGGATAATACCAAGGAGGAAAAAGCAAAATTATTAATAAGACAACCTTCCTACCAAAGGAACAAGAGATAACAGATAAGCACCTGGCAGTAGTCAAGCCCCTGACCACCCTGTGCTTTTACACTCCATTTAGGAGCCTGGTAGCTTTCAGCTGGTGCAAGTCTTGTTTTTGTAAAGACATGTGAAAGTGGCCCGAAGCCTTGGCTCATGAAGATGAGATTTCCCCTGGCTTCTTTCTGAAATGCTTTTCTGATTTCTACTTTTAGATGGACTCAGTTTAGCAAGAGATCAAAACAAACAAAATAAAAATCAAAAACAACCTTCTCAAAACAAACAAAAATCCAACCAACCAAAAATAACAAGCAACAACAACAACACAACAAAACCAAAAACAAATCCAAAAACCAAACAAACAACAAAAACCCCCTTGCTTTCCTGCGATTTAATTCCCTATTTTCCTGAGTGGGTGGCTTAGGGGACCCAAATATGCTGTAAGAATTGTGTGATATTCTACAACTTACTTTTTAAAAGCAGTAATGGAGGAGCATGGCTTGGTGGGAAAATAATCTATTTATGCAGTGAGAAATATATTTAGAAGTTATGAAAAAAATTCTTCCTAGTCAGGTGCAGTGGTACATGTCTATAATCCTAGCTAGTGGGGAGGCTGAGGCAGGAGGATCCCAAGTTTGAGGTCAGCCTGGGTAACTCAGTGAGGCCATGTTTCAAAATAAAATAAAAGGGGTTAGAGACGCAGCTCAGTGTAAGAGTGCCCCTGGGTTCAATTCCCAGTACTTTAAGAAGGGAAAAAAATTCTTTCACAATGGTTGTTGGAGGAGCTGCCATTTTATACAGGGTGTTCAAGGAAAGCCTGTTGGAGAAGGAGATGTTTGGGTTGAGACATGAAGGAAATGAGGGAATAAGCATGAATTGACTTTGGGCAAGAGTGTAGACAGAATAGCAAATGCAAAGATCCTAAGGCAGGAATATGCTTGGCTTGGTGGAGGAACATCAAGGAGGCCAGCATAATTGAAATAGCAACAGTGAGAAAGGAAGAGGCCCAGAAGGAGGGGTCCCAAAGGCAGGGGAGGCCAGACCATGTAGGGCCTTGAGGACTTTGGGTTTTACTTCAGGAGCACTGGGAAGGCACTAGAGGACTGTGGGCTCAAAAATAACACTTTAGGTGATTGATGTTCTACAGAGCACACTTGAGAAAATTCAGTGCCAGACTGAGTTATGGAGAGACATAAGATTCAGCCTCAAGGGCCCCTGAGGGGTGTGGAGATGCCACATACACCAGGTGGTTCCAATTCCCAGTGTGAGCTGGTAAAGCAGGTATGGTGAGGAGCAATGGCTCAAGTTTAGGAAAACATAAGAAAATAGAAAATTCCAATCAACTTTCCCTGTTGCATGTGATTTGCGTGAGATGTATTTGGCAGGGAAAATCCTTAGTCTTCTCAGCGTAATGCACCAGGGTATCCTTTTTACATCATCTAACAATACAATTAGGGTTACACAGACAATCCTACAGGCACTAAAGGAGGTCCCCACACGAGATTGGTCATGTTCCTCAAAGTAGCCTTGTGGTGCAGGCAGGGTGGGCATTATTTCTCTCCTCTGGCATTAAGGGCACACAGTCACAGCTAAGCTCTATCCACTTCGCACAACTGGTTGGTGGCGACTCTACTGGGCCAGCCAGAATTCTTCAGCGCTGAATTCGGGTTCCTCCCATGACCTAGTTCTGTGCCTTCCAGCTTACTAACCTATCCAAGGAGGCAATACCAAAGTGAAGAAGAATTAAACACAGAGGAGTACTATTGAGCCAAAGAAAGGCATGACTTCCTTGAGAATCACCCCAAGGAGCCCTATTTGCCTGGACCTAAGGGGATTTGTCCTCTTGTTATATGTGGTGATTTAATATTACCCTAGATATCTTTTGTGTAATGTTCTATATGAACTGTAGGAAATACAGCTTGTGAAAAGACACACCCTTTATAGAAGGCGGGGTGCCATTGTTTCTTTCAAAACCCAAGCATGCCTGGTTTCGTAGAACCTATTCTTGTAGCAGCCATGGCCTGGATCCATCTGTCAACCAGAAGGGGAGGGGAAGGAACTAAAAAAAAAATGACTTACTAAATAGACATCAAGCACGGAGGCATTATCATCCTGCATTTCCAGAGCGTTGGGCTCAGCAGTCAAGTAGATGGTCCCCTCTTCTAAGGTAAAGGTCGAACTGGAAGGTAACCCTTTGCTGGAAAAACAAAGACAAAAGGTGAGCACATGACTTCCACAGCAAAACCCAGACTCCTCCAAAGTCGTGGCTAAGAGGTGGGTGGCTTTGGAGGGGGTGAAGCAGATTTTGATAGTTGTACCTGGAGATAAAAAGATTTTTTAATATATATATATTTTTAGTTGTAGACGGACACAATACTTTTCTTTACCTGATTGATTTATTCTTATGTGGTGCTGAGGATCGAATCCCGTGCTTCCACGTGCTAGGCAGGTGCTCTACCACTGGGCCACAACCCTAGCCCTAAAAATTTGTTTTTTTGTCAGCAGAGCGTTCTCTCTCTATATCAGCACAGGAGACTCTTCGTGGCATTTTTGAGAAGTGGTGTGTGCCTGCTGAGTGGTTGGATGCTGTGACCTCAATGACTCCTTGGTTGGTTTTCTGAGTTTTAATTCTCCTCTCAAGGACCCACACTTTGCTAGTTGACACAATTTAACACCTTGTGAGCAGACTTTCCCTTTTCCCTTCCTCCCTCTTACTTTCCTTCTTTTTCTCTCTTTTACTGTTGTTTCTTTTCCTTTTTGGCTTAACGGGTTCGATTACATCAGGGATTGTCAGATTTCTGTATGCGTCAGAATCCTGAGGAGAGCTGGTGACAGTGCAGTTTCATGAGCTCTTTCCCCAGTTTCTGATTCAGAAAGCCTGGCACAGAGCCTCTGCCTTTTCATTTCCGACAGGCTTCCAGGTGATGCTCATGGACCACACTTGGCATAATGACTTTCATAAACACAGAGCATTGTGTGATGTGCTTTGTGAGCCGAGCCTCTGTGGGTTAGTAACAATCAAAGCAATATGCAGGGAGACAGTTATGGATGAGAAACCACCTTGTTTTGTTGTGACATGATAGCCAGCGTTAACTGTTGAAGGAACTGATCCACTTGGGTAGTATTTAAATTGGAAATTAATTTAGGAGTTCTGATGTACAACCCCTCATTACAATAGAAGTTATTTTTGATCTGTGGTTTTGCCATGGGAACATTTTTCAAGAACAAAACATCTTAAAAAATAATAGGGGAAGAGGGTGATACTGGTGCTTGGGAAGATGGAGAGGGCCTGGCCTTTGGATGAGGGGAAGCAACTCTAGCAGTGGGCCCGTGGTCTGCCGTAGTGGCAGAGCTGAGGGCAGGGTGTGGAAGGTGGCCTTCTCCTCTCTCCTCCTGTGTCACTACATGCCATGATCCCTTCAGGGCTCAGAGAAGAGTTTTTCTGAAAACTCCCCATCTAAAATCAGCCTCTGAGATTCTTGTCTAAGCTACATGGAGAGGAGACCACTGAGAACAATGTAGTCTTTCTGTCCTTCCCTAGTCTGGGAACTGTGCATAATTCTATCTTTGTACATATTTACCTGTTAATTAAAGATATCTGAAGTATTTTCAAATGTTGACCATTGGAATAATAAAAAAAAACTTTTTGGAAGAATTCTGTAGATATTAATAAATAATGTTCACTTGTAATTTTTCCTGATCATAAAAGACATAATAAGAAAATTGTAGGGAGCTGGGGGCAGAGCTCAGTGGTAGAGCATTTGCCTGGCAGTCACAAGGACCCAGGTTCGATCCCAGCCTTTCAGCAGTGCCAAAAAGAAAGGGGAGGGGGGTGGGAATTGCTAATACACAGACTACTAGGAGGAGGCAAGGTGGGTGGGGGATCTTCCATAGGTCTTCCATTGGGTGATATTAGGGAATGTGGAAATTAAGGTCTTAGAACTAAGTCACTTTTGGCTGGATGTATTTTCTCTCAAATTCTGTACAGTTGAAAAAAAAAATCTCCTCGCTCTCTAAAAACCTAAGATGGGTTATATAATGTGGGAAACAGAGTCTGTTCCAGCGGACCTTCCAGAGTGGAGGGAATGTGGCTTCTTTCCTTGGAGATGCTGACTTCAGAGTATAAACCCTCAGATTTCCTGGGTGAAGGAAACCATCAGCTCCCAGCGCTGCTGCGTTAAGAGGCACCGGGTGGCAATTACCACTGCTTAGGTTATTTTTTGGATCAGAGATCAGGATGTGGTAATGGACATCCACTGGCTTTTGTTTTTCAACTGTGAAGATTCCATTTACTCCTCTTGTGGGTTTAAAATGTTCCTGCCTGGTTGAGCCTCGTGGGAAAGGTAAATGCTTTATCTACTTACACGCCAAAGCAAGAAACAAAGCGGCCAGAAAATATGGGATGTGGGATCACTTCTCATTTTTACTGTTTTTTTTTTTTTTGGTTCATAGTTCATATAATTAAAAAAAAAATCTCTAATGCCTTCTGGGTTATTTACTTAGTTAATTTTTAAAAGATGTTTATGGACTTTTATTTTATTCATTTATTTATATGTGGTGCTGAGAATCGAACCCAGTGCCTCACACATGCTAGGCAAACACTCTACCACTGAGCCACAACCCCAGCCCCACGTTATTTATTTTAAAAAAAGACTCTCTAATGCCTTCCGAGTTATTTGTAAACATATAATTTATTTGATGAGGTTCAAAAAGTAAGTTTTCCCCTACCTGAGTTTTTACTTATTTCCCTCCTAAGATGATCAAGTTTCATATATACACAAAACCAAGAATATTTTGGAAGTTCTTTTTATTTTTAAATTCTTCCTTATTTTTTATTTTAAATTAAAACTCACTTAAACTTTTATTGATTTTTTTATATTTTTGGTGTTGGGGATTGGACCCAGGGCCTCCTTCCTGCTAAGCACATGCTCTATCACTGAGTTCTATCCCCAGTCCCTTAATTTTTGTGGTACAGGGATTGAACCCAGGGGTGCTTTACAACTGAGCTACATCCCAGTCCTTTCAATTTTTTTTTTTTTTTAATTTTGACACTGGGCCTTGCTGAGTTGCTGAGATTGGCTTTGAACTTGCAATCCTCCTGCCTCAGCCTTCTGAGCTGCTAGAATTATAGGCTTGCGCCACTGCCCCTGGTCCTTAACCTCTTATTTTGACTGAATTTTGAAGTCAAGGAAAAGGGGCAAGAATACTTCAAAGAATTCCAAGATACATTTCACTTGGGTTCCCCAATTGATGATGTCATTTGGTCCCATTCACTTTATCACTCTTTCTCTATATGTACATGAATGTGTTTTTTTTTTCTGAGCCATTTGAGGTTAATAAGTTGGACACAAGGTATCTCTCAGCACCAATTCCATCAGTGTGGATTTTCTGAGAACAAAATCCTTTCATATAACATGATATAATTATAAAAATCATAAAATAGACTGATATATGGTCTTATCTATAGTTCATATTCAAATTCTATCAAAATTTTATCTTTAAAAATAACCCTACATATAGTGTAAAATATACCAAAGTCATCCTGTCTTCTTGTGATCCAGAATTCTCCCCAGAGGCAAACCCACTTTGTAAATGTTTTTCAATCAAATATTAATCTTTTATTTTTAGATACTGTGAGTAAACCATTGGCATTGGTTAAGACAAAATTAAAATATGAAAAAATTAGCCTTTAGGATTTAATGGACAGGTACACTTATTAGTTATTTTAGTTAAAATATATTATGATTATAGAAAAAAGAAATTCCAGATTTCCTCAGTTTCAAATGGCCAAAATTTGATAAAATGAAATAGACCATGTATTTAAAAAAAAAACTTTGTCATTTACATTATTTTCCATATGTGTTAGTTTTCTATCTTAGTAAATAGAATATTTTGTTTTGTTTTGAGATAAGATCTAGCTGTGTTATCCACAATCTTCCAGCAATCTTCCTGCCCAAGCCTCCCAAGTAGCTGGAATTACAGGTATGCACCACTATGTCTGGCTTAGTAAGGAGAATATTTTGAGCATCATTAAATTTGGAGGACAAAACTGAGGCTCACAGGGGTTTCAATCTAGACTATATAAAGGATAATTATAATTCCATAAAAAGGCAAACAATCACATAAAAAAACAGGAAAAGGACCTCAACAGACATGTCTCCAAAGAAGATATACAAATGGCCAATAAGCACATGAAAAGATGTTCAACATCATTAGTCATCAGAAAATGTAAATCAAAACTACAGTGAGAGGATCTCTAGGATGGTTATAAAAAAAGACAGGCAATTATGTGTTGGAGGGGAGGTGGAAAAAGTAGAGCCCTCATATGTTGCTGATGGGAGGGCAAATTGCTACTTTTTTTTTTTTAGAGAGAGAGAGAGAGAACTTTTTTAATATTTATTTTTTAGTTTTCGGCGGACATAACATCTTTGTATGTGGTGCTGAGGATCGAACCTGGGCCGCATGCATGCCAGTTGAGCACCCTACCGCTTGAGCCACATCTCCAGCCCGCAAATTGCTACTTTTGAAAGCTATTTGGTGGGTCCTCAAAACCAGGTGACCTAGCTATTACACTCCTAGGTATATCTCCAAGAAAATGAAAGTACATCTTCACAAAAATCTTGTATTTGTTTGTAGTAGCATTATTCATAACAGCCAAAAAGTGGTAATGACCTAAATGTCCACTAACCGATAAATGAATAAATAATTCATACAATGGTATATTATTTGACAACAAAAGAATGAAGTACTGATACCTGTATCATGGGTGGGCCCTGAGAATATTATGCCTAAGTGAAAGGAGTTGGGCATAAAAAAATCACATATAATATGATTTTATTCAAAACATTCAAAATAGGCAAATCTATACAGATAATCAGATTAATGTTTGCCAGATACAGAGGCAGGAGAGGGTGTTGGATTTCTCTTTGGGGTGTTGAAAGTATCCTAAAATTAGATTTTTGAAGGTAGGTCTACAACTCTCTGAGTACACAAAATACCTCTGAACTGTATATTTTGTTTGGATGAATTTTATGTATGTTTAAAACAAAACAAATAAATAAAGAAGCTAATGAAGCACCTAAAGGTCATAATTCTAAACTTGATCTTCCCAAATATGGTATTGTAATTACCTGGAAATTTCATGCACTATGTATTTTAGGTCATGCATATTTTATTTTATTTATTATTTTTTTTAAAGAGAATTTAACCTTTATTTATTTTTATTTATTTATTTTTATGTGGTGCTGAGAATCAAACCCAGTGCCTCACACATGCACAGCAAGCGCTCTACCACTGAGCTACAACCCCAGCCCCAGGTCATGCATATTTATAACTTAATTGTTTTGAATAAATCCTTGATTTATTCACTGGTTACCTGAAGACATTTTGTTTTTCACAATAGAGGGAAAAAAATTATAGTCAACCTGATAAAAATCAGAGAGTTGATTTCTGAGTTTTTAAGCCCTGAATTGAAAAGATTATGAGGGCAGCCTGCAGAAGCTTGGGGAACCATCTAGAATGTCCCACGGCCAGTGGTGGTGTAGCACAGAGCACAGGCCAGAGGATGGAGGATGTCCAGCCCAGAGGTTGCACCCCAGTGCCCCACAGACCCAGTGTGGCTGGGAGAAGTGTATTTTGAAGAAGAGTTTTTTTTGTTTTGTTTTGTTTTTTTTTAGTTTGAATTATTGCCAAGTTTTTATTTCCAACAGGAAATTCCCACAAAAACATAGCTTTTTTGAGAAACCAAGAACTGCCACTCTGAGCCCACATTCCTCATAGAAATAAGATTGCGGCCATCTCCTTTAAACGGGCATGTCCTCTGCATGACTCCAGGACTCCCAATCACCATCTTGCATCATACCCAGCCCGTCCCATGTCCCACTGTATCATCTCTTTTTGTTTTTTTCCAGGCCAACATCTCTACTTTGAAGATGAGGCCTAGAGATGAGGGAGAAGCACTGACCTGCCTAAGGTTTTGTGGTAGCTGAACAGAGTCAGGCTCTGAATTCTGTTTTCCAATTACCCACCTCCTCTATGTTCATCTCTGCCGAAATTGTGGAAATCTGCCATTGCAGAAACCAAGGTGGCTCAGGCAAATGTGCCTAGGAGCTTGCAAAGGAATCATCACTTAATACCAGGAAAAACCAATAGTGTATGTGATGCTTGATGTGAGCTGTGGAAATCTTTGCCATCTTGGGATAGAGTAATAACGAAGTGAGAGGCTTGAGGAAAATAAGTAGGCAAATATACTTTACAAAGCAACATATTTTTTAAAAAAATGGACATCAAATTTAATAAATTCAATAGAACTATTTAAGTTCCTAGAAGTTTAATATTTCAACCAAATTGCCTATATGAAAGAACTTGATAAAATATACAGCACTATATAAGTAATTAGGCATTGTAATAGTAAAATATAATTAAATATAATTAAATTTGGTCTTGGCAGTTAGTGAAAGCTATATAACCAATTAAGTAATTTTTATATTTGTTATCCTTGTTAGGCAGTAGATACACATATGATCAGAGTATATTTTACTTCCCTGAAAAATCTTAGATACGATCTACCACCCGAAAAAGGATGACGGGACATTTTAGGGAAACTAAAACCTGAGCTCGTATGGGTGGAGCATGGGCCTTGGAATCAGATGGGCTTGGCTTTGAATTCTGGTGTTTGCACTTAGTTGTACGTGATATCGTGTAAGTTTCTCAACCCCTGGGAGCTCCAGTTTGCCATATGTAAAATAAAGATAGTAATACCAAACAAGTAAGGGGGGGGGATGGTGTGACTAGTGATACAGTAAGACACGAAAATTGAGTAAGCAGCCATCCATGTCCTAGGACAGAGCAGACATCAAAAACCAAGAAGTCTACCTCACGGACTGAAAGGAGATAGGAAGTTAGAGGCAGAGGCTTATTCCAAACAGCAAGCTCTCCTCTCCTCAAGGTTTTAGGATCTCAGGAGTGAGTATCTGGCTTGCTCCATAGGATACATATCAAGCCCTCCGCATGGTCCAATGGAAGCCCGTTTGCTGCGTTGGGACACAGCCCCACTCACCCACCGTTCTGATCCCCATGTTCTGACTGCCAACTCTCACCTTGGCCTTGCTGACCTCTGAAAGGCTGGAGGTGGAGTTTGCTAAGGGTTGCAAAACCGGTTTTTGACCACTTCCTTCAACAGTGTGACAGACTTACAGTTCCTTTTGTTTGGGCCTCAGCTGAAAATGAGACTAAAAATATTTCATTTTAACATTTGTATGCTATTTTTAGCAATAAGAGATTAGTAAAGCTTTTCTTATGCAAATTATTGAAGATAAAGGTGCATTTTTTTGAGGTACAAGGGATAGCACCTAGGGGTATTCTACCACTGAGCTACATCCCTAGCCCTTTTTATAATTTTTTTTTTTTAAATTTTGAGAAAGGGTCTCACTAAATTTCTGAGACTGACCTCTAACTTGTGATCCTCCTGTCTCAGCCTCCTAAGTTGCTGGGATTGCAGGTGTATGCAACTGACTAAAGGTGCATCTTTCTAAAGAGAAAATACTTCACATGGGACATGAAGTGTTATCTTAGCTCAAGAACCTAAATACTGTATTCACAATACAGTATTGCTACTTAAAATAATATATAATGCAATTATTAAAAGAGTAAAGGGTCAATGCAAGAAGAAACCACCAAGCCTACAGCCTAAATAAATGCATCCATAGTCCATAGCAATTTCATCCAAGCCTCGAAGATGGTCTAAGTAGAAAAGGTAAAATATAGTTTAAAAGAATTTTGACTTCAGTGTCTGTGCCAATTAACTGAATACTTATTTCTCTTCAGTTCTGATATTGGGGAATATTCTTATGATTGCCCTGTATTACCCTGTATTTATTGTTGATTACCTGACCACAAGCCTATGATTTCTCTGTATGTGAGTTTCTCAGGTTCTGTTTTAGGGGTCACTTACCAGTCAGGGCATCTCTCTTGGGAGAAATACTCTGAAAACCCAGGGGTGAGGTCAGAGTGCTGTTATTCCTTGTACTTTCGTCTTGGGAAGATTCATTTCTGGAAGTGACATTACGTGACTGGGTTGAAGAGTCTGGCTGCCTGCCTGGGTTCTGCACCATCAAGTTGGGTCACAATTCCTTCCATTTAGACTGTCTGAGGACTAATTATGTCTAATTTGCAACAAGCCATACAGGAAACTGTTAATCTACTCAATTCTTTTCTTGAAAAAGCACAGAAACTGCCAATGCCCTTCTGCTATTCTGCGATCCCATATTTTCATAAGTTGCAAACTTCTCATAGGTGAGAGGGGTGCAGGAAGAGGAACTCTCCATTTTCGCTGTCCCTTAGGGAGCAGACATTTAAGGTGCTCTGATGCCAAACAGACTGTCCCTTACAAAGGCATCTTTCTCTTACCAGCAACATCAATTTGGCTTCCCTGCACAGCATTAACTTGGATGGACTGCTGAAACAGCCATCGATAATTTTATAGCCTGGAACACTCTGATTGCTGTATGCAGACCCAATGAGTGTTTTATAGCTAATTCTCACGGGAAAATGTGTTCAGGGAACATATGTTACTATTCATAGTTTTTATCTTTTTTAAAACAATACCTTTATTCTATTTATTCATTTGTATGTGGTACTGAGGATTGAACCCAGGCCCTCACATGTGCTAGGCAAGCACTCTACCGCTGAGTAATAGCCCCAGATCTAGTTTTTATCTTTTAAAAGTTATCCTCTTAGTGCTTCAAAAATATTTTTTTTATAATCAAAGAAATAGCATCATAATTTATCATGTGATACAGATGACTTAAGATGAAAAGTCATCATGCTCCTGCCACCTGCTTCCAGTCAAGGAGTGGCTCCTTTCTGGATTTCTCTTTTCAGCTCTTCTGGTATCTTTCGATGAATCAGGGAATAAAAGACATCGTGGAGCCAGGTACGGTGGGACACATCTATAATCCCAGCAGCTTGGGAGGCTGAGACAGGAGGATCCCAAGTTCAAAGCCAATCTCAGCAACTTAGTGAGGCCCTAAGCAACTCAGCAAAAACCTATCTCCAAGTAAAATACAAAAAAGGGCTGGGGATGTGACTCAATGGTTACGTGCCCCTGGGTTCAATCCCTAGTAACAAACAAACAAAAAAAAAAAAAAAGAAAAAAAGAAAAAAAAAAAAAAGACATCGTTGGTCTAAGGCAGCATCTATTGATTGACCAGGAAAGCCATGTACCCTCTCCTAGGCTGCATATCCTCTCAACTTTTGCTATTTTATCTATTTTGTAACTATGAATAACCTACATAACAACCCTCCTCACTCCATCAACCAACACCATATATCCTCTAACGTCCCTCATTATTTCATCTTTATTCCTGCTTTCTCCTCTCACTTTATGTTAGACATGTTAAAACAAAAAACAAAAAACTTTTCTCTCTACTTTTATTTTGTCATGGCTGCTAATATTTATTTTTATGTAGTTGTGATCAAATTTTTCTTGCTTTGTGCACGAGTTGGCTCCAAATATAGAACACTGATACATAGAGTTTATATTATTATGACTATGTAAATACTGTTTACAGTCTGGACCATGGTGAGTTAGGGTTACTTTTTCCTCCCTGGGCTCAACGTCATGATTGCTGGCTGGACCATGCCAAGAAAAATGTTCCCAACATCAAGGTTAAATGGAGTCTCTGTTTTTGTTTTTCTTTTTCTTACTTTTGCTTAAACTCATGCTATATCTTAGGATGCCTCATGTTGAATTTTTCCCTTTAGAAGCTAACTGCCATGAGGGGAAAAATCCAGAGTGTCGGGACTAAGCCTGAGGCTGAGACACAAGCCCTGCTTCTCTGATGATCGGTTATGATGCTGGACAAGTCGTTGCTTGGACACTGAGCTCCTGGCTCCTCTTCGGCAAATGGGAATGACAGCTCACAGGGCCATCGGAAGACCAAGTCAGCTAAGGCAAGTGAAAGAAAGAGGCCCACAGACCACAGTGTTCTTCTGTACTAATGAAGGGAAATATCACCGTGGGCTTTTACCTCTGGGACTCTACTTGTGCCCATGGGGCTTTGGTGAGGTCTGCTTACATAGATGGATTTATCCTAAGTTCTTGGAAAGAATTCCTTTTTCGCTGGTCTAAGCTGTTACCGGAACATTCACCAATAACATGTGAACAGGAAAGCTCTCGTTGCACAGAAAACCCACAAACACAGCCTGGTCTCACTTAATGGCTGCAAATACTTGTTCAGTCCTAGAGCCACACTCTGCTTATGGGCAAGCTGGTTCCAGCATGACTTGGGCACAGAATGATGGTCAAATCAATACCTGTGCCCTGCTCCTTTGAAAGCTGCCCTTTGGTTGGGGCAAGGTGTTGGTAGAAGTTGCCATAGCGTGTGGCAATCCCCAAGCACTGGCACTACAGCTCCCATTTGCAGCACGGACCGGGTCAGATTGCAGAATACCTCATGCCCCTGTCAGGATAGAGCACCTCTAACACGTTGAGTTCACTGGCTGAGAGTGTGGGCAAGTCTACAGGGCGTTCCAACGCAGAGGAGTGGGAAGCCGTTGACGGTGGTTAATACCCAGAATGCAGAGCGGCCCACCTTTCTAATCTCCCCTGCCAACAGGGGGCTTGCAGAGAGCTCAGCTTGTTTCTGCCTTTTCTCTTTTTCAGCTGCAAGCATGGCTGCTGCTCTTCCCTACTCTCCCCCTTTGGCTATTTTTTGACAAGACTGTTTCTCAGGAAGGCACACAGAGCAGTGGGAGCTCTCCTCGGTATAGACTGATGGCTGCCACGTGGGTCTTGGTCTTCACATTCCTTCCTCCCTTGTATGTGTGAACTCCAGAGGCACAAAGCCTGCTGCAGACATAGCATAAAGGGCAGTACTTTGAACAGACAGGCAGAGAGAGAACCACATAGTGTGTTTCCAGGATGATCAGTTCCGGGGATGGGAAGCCACAGTGGCTCAGAGAACTGGCAGCAACTGTGCTCCACCCACAGTGGCCTCAGAGGCAAGCAGGGGCCCTCCTTCCCCGAGAGGAGTGTGTGCATGAGTGTGGGTAGTGGCTAGAGGGAGAAAACTTTCAAAAAGGAACCCTCCTCCAAGTTCAGAGACTTTTTTCCCTCTCTATCTCTTATTTTTCTTTCTTGCACCATACTCCAGCACAGACATACACACTCATAGACAGGCATACAAATACACAGGTAAAGCTGGTAGTACTGACTGTGACCTTTACACTGTGATGAGTGTATCACACCTATTATTTCATTTCCTCATTAAAGATTTCCTGTTAGGTTGGGCCTCTTACTATTTATTTTGTACATTTGGTATTAAGGCTATCTTTTCTGAACACAGGGGGCACCTGGATTTGAACCCAGGCCTGACTCTGAAGCAGCACCATGCCCTGTATATGCTGCCTCAAGTCATCCAATCACCGCTGAGAACAGACCCTTTCCTGCGCTTCTAAGATATTCCCAGCAACAATGGTTCAGTTAAAATAAGAAAGAAAAAGAAATACCATAGATCCATTCCCAAATTAAAAATGTATTAATAGAAAAAAGACTTAATTATTTGACTTCATCAAAAGGAGCAGAAAGTCTAGGCACAGTGTTATTGCCTGTAATCCCAGTGACTTGGGAGGCTGAGGCAGGAGGATCGTAAGTTCAAATTCCACCTCAGCAATTTAGTGAGGCCCCCCTAAGCAACTTTTTGAGACCCTGTCTCAAAATAAAAAATAAAAAAGGGCTGGAGATGTGGCTTAGTGATTAAGTGCCCCTGAGTTTAATCCCTGGTACCAAAAAAAAAAAAAAAAAGCAGAAGTAGATATTAAAAAAGCGACAAAGGGAAACTTTGATACCTTCATCTCCTACCATGTACAAAGTTAATTGGAGATGGATCAGAGACCAAATGGGAAGGTTAAAACTTAGTCCCTATGACCTTGGGGTCATGATAAGAAAGGGGCAGAAGGAAAGTTCTCAAAGGACTGGGAGAATGTTCTTCACTGCGATCCAGTAATGGTTACCTGAGTTCACCCTTGCTAACATTCATAGAACTCCTTGCTTCAGATTTCTGCCTTTTACCACACATGAATCAAATTTCAATGATGAACCATCAGCATAGCAGACACCAATTGTTTTTCTACACATGTAACTATAAGTCATCCATTCAAATGTATAGCAGGTGCCTACTTCACTCCTGGAACTATGATAAAGCAAATAAGTTGGTAAATGGTTCAGACACTGTCAGGTCATTAATTTAGGGAGTTTCCATAAAAGTTGGGGCAGCAACCAAAGTGTCTCTTGATGGATAAATTGTTAAAGAAGATGTATGTGTGTCTTGCATACACACATATATACAAATTTGCATACCCATATATTTACATACAATGGAACATTATTCAGCCCTAAAAAAGAAGGAAGTCCTGCCAGTTGTAACAACACAGATGAATTTGAGGACATTATGCTAAGTGAAATAAGCCTGACATAGAGGGACAAATACTATGTAAGTTCACTTAGATATGGAATCTAAAAAAGTTGAACTCACAACATCTCCCCATAATGGTAGTTACCTCGTGCTGGGTGAAAGTAGACGTGGGGAGATGTTGGTTAAAGGGTACAAAGATTATTTTATGCAAAATAGGTAAGTTCTACAGATCTAACATACAGCATGGTGACTATCGTTAATTATACCATATTGTATACTTGAGATTTATTAAGAGAGTTATCTTAAGTCTTCTCACCACATACACAAAATACTAAAACCATGTGATGTGATGGATATGTTAATCAGCTTCATTATGGTAATCATTTCACAATATACACATATATCAAACTATCAATTGAGCTGGGTGCAGCGGTGCATTCCTATAATCCCAGGAACACAGGAGGCTGAAGCAGGAGGACTGTAAGTTTGAGGCTAACTTTAATAACTTAGCAAGATCCAGTCTCAAAATAAAAGAATAAAAAGAACTGGTGTACCTCAGTGGTAGAGTGTTCCTGGGTTCAAACCCCAGCATTGAAAAAAAAATCATGTTGTATACCTAAAATACATACGATTTTATTAGTTAAACATATCTCAATAAAGTTGGAAATGCCTAGCCCCAACTATCAAAATATAATTGGGGAAATGGATAATGTTAAAAATAAGTATATTAGTGGGCTGGGGATGTGGCTCAAGCGGTAGCGCGCTCGCCTGGCATGCGTGCGGCCCGGGTTCGATCCTCAGCACCACATACAAAGATGTTGTGCCTGCCGAAAACTAAAAAATAAATATCAAAAAATTATCTCTCACTCCTTCTCTCTCTCTCTCTCTTTAAAAAAAATAAGTATATGATTACATATTTGATTATTATAAAAATAATAAATGCAGAAAGACTTTGACCAAAATAATACCTAAAAAAATAAAAATCCACAACAAAACCTTGATGATTAAATTAATTTCTATGGGGCTTCACGATACTGAATGGTTTTGCTTCTCTAAGAAGATGTGTTTATATTTGGCAGAGAGACTAATAACAGAATCAGTTCCCTTCTTAGAGCTCAGATTCATGGAGTTAAGAGACAATATGTTTAAGTAGGTCCCAGAGGTGAGGCTTTGGAGGATTTAAAAAAAATTAAGGCACAGACAGTTCAAAAGGCATTCCCAGGTGGACAGCACTCACTGAGAACAGAACTGATTATATTCTCTAGGTAGAAACAAGCAACACAAAGGAATAGGACCGGGACCTTTTAAATCACAAGGGATCTGTGCCCACCTTGGCTCAGAATTGCAGTATACGTGGAAAGGAGAGCCACAGTGAGAGGCAGGGCAGCTGAATCTGCTACCAACATGGCACCATGTGGCCTAATGGGCTGTATTTTGAATAAGACATTGAACCTTCCCCAGAGTTCCCTCCCTGTAAAAAAAAAAAAAAAAAAAATCAAAAGTATGGATATGATGAGGTTTTTTCAGAAGCTTTGGTTTTCAGCCTAAGCTGGCCCCCTTGCAAGTGAAGTTTGAGATCAAAGTGTCATATCCCAAATACCATAAGCTGAATTGGAGACGCCTCTTGTTGGGTGAGCTAACGGAACTGATAAAGGTTTGAGATAAAGTGAACAGGAAACAATGCCCAACCTAGCACCATCGTCCCTCCATACTGCACCTCAATGACGTGACTCCCATGGATGGTGGTTTGCAGTCGGGATACTCTACAATCTCATAACATTTGCTGTTGTTGGGATTGAAAACAAACAAAACAACCCACAAAAACAAGGCTTTCTTCAGAGATGTTGTTATCGGTTGAAATTCATATGTTGAAGCCTTGGTGCCCAGTAGCTAAAAATGGGATCTTATTTGAGAGTAGGGTCATTACAGATAAAATTAGTTAAGATGAGGTCATACGAGGCTATGGTATACCATACTCCACTATGACTGGGTCCTTATAAAAGGCGGAAATTTATAACCCACATAAAGAGAACTCTCTGTAAAGATAAAAGCAAAGATTGACAATCCCAGGCAGGCAAAGGTTGCTAGCAAACACCGGAAACCAGGAGAGAGGCATGAACAACCCTTCCTCACACCCTCAGAAGGAACCAGCCCTGCCAACACCTTGGTCTGAAGCCGATAGCCTCCAGGACTGTGAGACAATGCAGTTCTGTTATTCAACCACACAGTTTGTGGTACTTTATAACTGCAGCCTCATCCACTAATCCAGGGGATTTGAATGTTTAAAAGGAAAACCTGGCCATGGCAAACTGAATGACCCACTTACTTTTCCTCCCGTAACACTGTTAACACCATTTCAGGGTGAAAAAGCCCTTTTATTGACACAAATTCATAAATGAAGGGACACATTAACCTTTTGTTAATTTATATTTTAAGTCCCTGAAAAAGAGCACTATTGCTACTCCTTGCTAAACACTACAATTTTTGTCCTTAAAAAAGGTAAGACCTGGCTGGGTCTTACAGTGGCGCACACCTGTAATCCCAGCAGTTGGGAGGTTGAGACAGGAGGATTGAAAGTTCAAATCCAGCCTCAGCAAAAGTGAGGAGCAAAATATCTCAGTGAGACTCTGCCTCTAAATAAAATACAAAATAGGGCTGGGATGTGGCTTAGTGGTCAAATGCCCCTGAGTTCAATCCTTAGTGCCAAAAAAAAAAAAAAAAAAAAAAAAAAGTAAGACCCAACAAAAATTTGTTCAGCCTCTTAGATTTCAGATTTTACTCTGTTTTTCACCATATCAATATACATTTTTAGTACATTTAGCATGGGGTTGAATTGACCACCCTCAGCACAAAAGTGGTATCATTTAGTCAAAAATCTAAATTATTATGAAGAGGAAGCTTCTGGAAAAAATAATATGAAAACAGATTAGAAAGGCCCTCACAGATGCATATTGTAATTATAACTGTCCAGAGCTCCTGGAAACCATAAGCAGAATTGATTTTTCAGTGTGCCTGCTAGCTTCCAAGAGGTACAGAGTGACAGGAAGGTTTCTTATCCATGGTTAGGCCAATACCAAACTAATTACAAGATCTGACTTGAATAACTGGAAAATGTCACAGTAACTACCAGTCTCTGCTATACAGGTCAACACCCCATCCTGTATCACTAGGAACATAACACAGTTCAGGGATAACTAACTCCAACAGAGCCCTAGTGGGCACAAAAGAGGAGGGGTCTGCCTAGGAACTTCCGTGGCTGAGATGATTTGGGAGGCATATGGTACTGGGGCATCCGAGGAGGGGAACTGAGATTTGTTTGGACTTCTAAATCATATTCCAGCTTTCATAATTTATATTTGATAATACATTATATTATGTAATAATATAATAATGTAATCATATACACCAAGCCCTTTTTATAAGTCGAGGAGCAACACTAGGCAAGTTAGAATCAAAGGTCAGTACATTCACTTACTTAAACAGCAGTTCTCAAACTTTAAGGTGAACTAGGATTGACAGCAGACGAGGAAGCTGTATTTTTAAGCACATTTCTGAAGCAGGTGGTTCTAAAATCTGCACTTTAAGAAACACTGGCTTAGAGGAAAGGTAAAACAGTGAGACGTGAAGTCCAGAAATGGTGTTGGTGTGCCTCTGTGAGTAACTGAGGACCGAATGAGCCATCTTAGGGAAAGTGACAAAGAACAAGAAGGGAAATGTTGGTCACAGAGGCTGCCAAAAGCCCTGTCCATGCCTCTGGGGTTTGGTTGCCTCTGTCTAGAGCTGCTGTTTTGGAGTGTCCATAAGGGTTGCTATTCTTCTCAGCAGGCTGGTTGGTGTTTGGGAGGTCTGCATACTACTGATGTTACTGAGGTTAGATATGTAGCCATTTACCACATCACACTCCTTCCAGAAAGTGCACATAAGTAAACTAATAAATGATTTGGCATTTTGTTAAACACCACAAATATGGCGCCCATTATTTAACATTGTGCATGTACCTGACTTCTTGTTATGTGTAAATGTGCTTAGTAATTTGTAAATACAAATTGCAGTTTAAAAGCTGTCATTTAAATTATACCCTTTTCCCATGTATTCTACCTACTCTGGAGAAGTCTAAACTATGCATTTTCTGAGTCTGATTTAATCTCTAGTTATTTTGGACAATGCCTATCTTTCACAGGGGTGTCCAAATCCTATTTACATAAGAAAACTAATGGCTATTAATAAAAATTATATCAAAATATTTAGTATTTAGGTTGCTTCACAGCATTTCCTTAGATGAAGTTGTTATATTGCATCTAAGTTGATTCAGGAGTAGACAATGGAAGACTTTGGTACTCTGAGTTCCCCTTCTAATGAGGGTTATTTAGATGAGCATTGGGCAGTTACTCCATCGTTCTGGGTTTGTTATTTATTTACGTATGCATATAATGAAGAAAAATCACCCCCTGCTATGAATTGGATGAGTGTCACCCAAAGGTCCATGTGTTGAGGCTTGGTCCCCACAGTAGTGCTATGGGAGGTGGCAAAACCTAGGTAGGGCTTACTAGGAGGTCCATAAATCATTGAGGGTATGCCCTTGAAGGGGACTGCAGGACCCTCGTCCCTTTCTCTTCCTTTTTTTTTTGCCCTACCATTATTTTTAAAGATTATTTTTTAATTCATGTGTGCTATTTACAATGCAATGGCTGAGGATATAAGTGTTTTTGCCCTACCATGTGCTTTCTGCCATTGCCCTTTGGCATGCTCACCAGAGGCCCAAGGCAATGGTCTGCTCAATCTTGTACCAAAACCTTTAAAACCAAGAGCCAAAATAACCTTTTTATCTTTATACGTTAGTTAGCTCAGGTAGTTTGTTGTAGCAATAGAAAGCTGACTAATATACTCTCTTAATTTATGCAGGGTTGACTTAAATTACACAAGTGCAAATGTCTACCAGGCTCCTGCTACTGGAAGATAACTTTTAAATGTCCTCTTCTCTACCTAATGCTGGAGGTGCTGGGATTTACTCTCATGATTGTCTTCTTGACTCTGGCAATATAAGAGATTTGTGAGGTTTTAGTGAGGCTGACTCTTATAATGTTTGTCACTGTGTTCAATACTGTTAGTATTATCATAGAATATTATTATGAGAAGAAATGAACTTCTTATAGACTTGAGAGGCTCAAAAGAGTGGCATATTGGTAAAATGTTTAATAAACAGATTTCTGGACCCCCATGCTGATATATTTGTATGTAAGATATTTTAAAATGAATTTTATTAAAAGGAATGTATGACAAACTATTTATAGATGATAAAACATACAATAGTCTTTAGTGGGTGCTGGGGCTGTAGCTCAGTGGTAGAGCACTTGCCTTGCATGTGTGACGTACTGGGTTCAATCCTTAGCACCACATAAAAATAAACAAATAAAGATATTGTACCAACTACAACTAAAAAATTAAAAAAAGTCTTTAGTGTAAATTCAACATAATAAATTGTCACAAAATGTTTCTGTAGACCTTTTCCACCTGTAGCCAAACTATGATTGCAGTTGATAAATGTATAGTTCTAATATGATGTTGGTGGATATTCTCCTTTACATTAATAAGATGAAAACAATAAAGACATAGCAGAATTCCATTCGTTTGTCAACTGTATGAGTGATTTCTTTGCTGAATGGGAAAATAATTTTTAAATACTAAGAGATTATTTAAAAAAATTTTTTTTAGATGTTGATGGACCATTATTTTATTCACTTTTTAATATGTGGTGCTGAGAATCGAACCCAGTGCCTCACACATGCTAGGCAAGTGCTCTACCATTAAGCCAGAATCCCAGCCCCTGAAAGGTTATTTTTTTAATTCATGTGTGCTATTTACAATGCAATGGCTGTAGCTACAATGTACTTTTAAGTTTGAAAAACAGATAATCCACAAAACCAGAAACCCAGCACCAATTTATAATGTTTCCCAATTGCTGTGGAATAAATACTTCTAATCAAATCTCTTAATATGATGTCACTGAATGTTAGGAT
This sequence comes from Marmota marmota marmota, assembly GCF_001458135.2. Taxonomy (NCBI): domain Eukaryota; kingdom Metazoa; phylum Chordata; class Mammalia; order Rodentia; family Sciuridae; genus Marmota; species Marmota marmota. Next base: position 11,280,286 of record NW_025999998.1, on the reverse strand, counting down.
CAATTGCACAGTAAATCACAATTATACAGTATTTCCACTATGTGGATAAACACATAATCTCAAAAGCACAGGTAGATGTGCAATAGAATAATTAGAAAGAGATTAGTTTTGAGTTACTACTTTGTAAGAATGTAATTCATTTAATTGTAAGTTTATGTAACTTAAGTGTTAATAATGGCTGTGCTTAAACTGGCCTGCAAAATTTGACAGTTGATTCTCATAAGCCAGAATGAGCAAGCTCCACTCCAGCATACCATTGCATGAAGGCAAAAATTAAAACATTAGGAGCCAATTTTAGCATAATCTATTGAAGTTGTTACTTCCATTGGAATCATTATGGCTATTGGCAAAATGTTGGAGCAGCGGATATCAAGAGAACCAAAGATCCCGGCGGCCGGGGCAGGGGGTGGACTCCAAAATAACAAATAGCAAGGGGCACTCAAATGCATATCTTCATTCCTGATTTCTTACTCAACAGATGTTCAAAACACAATTAAATGAACATTTTAATTTTTAAAAGTTTACAGCTCAGCTGGGCATGGTTGGCACAGGGGTTGAGGCAGGAGGATCGCCAGTTCAAAGTCAGCCTCAGCAACCTGGCAAGGCCCTAAGCAACTTAGTGAGACCCTGTGTCTAAATAAATAAATAAAATAAAATAAAACAAAAAGGGCTGGGGATGTGGCTCAATGGTTAAGCATCCCTGGGTTCAATCTCTGGTATAAAAATAAATAAAATAAAATAAAAGTTTTAGCCCACTCTTTCATTCTTAAAATCGGAAACTGAAAAGGGTGCACACCTTCATGTATGCAGCATAACAGGTTTGAGGTGCTAAAATTCACAATGTTTATATGAACAAAATTTCTTCTATCTTGGTGTTAATGATCCATTTTTGTCTCCGCGACACTTTTCCTCACATTGGAGGAAAGATGATCTGAGATGACTCCATTTTACGCAGTATTGCTTGTCTAGGACAATTTCCTACTAATTGCCAGGAACAACCAAACACTCGCGGTAATCATCAGGGCTTAGGCCAGTCTTGTTACAAGTACATAATGAATAAGCATTTAAAAGACTTGGCAGAGTGCCTGGTCTTGACAACATGTAATTAACCCTGGGCTATAATTCTAGATGGCACAGAGTTTCAGTGAAAAATAATTTAAGGGAAAACAAATGTTCCTTCAAGCATTTTTAGACTTTATCAGTGATTTTAGAAAGTTAGTATCATTCCTTATAATATATGAGGATGGATAAATGGAAAGGTCACTGGGTTCAGAATTGAGACTAGATTCTAGTCTACATATGTGATGTCGAGTAAGTAATGTCACCTCTATGTACCTCAGTTTCCTGATGATTTTTCAATTGGTAAAATATCTGTTGTTCAATCTATTCCATTATGCAGGTGACTCAGTTTGCAACAATTTTGTTCAGTTTCCTGATTTTTAAAGTAAAGGTGTTGGGTTAGATGATTACTTTTTTTTAAATGAGGGGATTAGATTCTATGACCAAAACAATTTCATGTCTTATGAGTTTTAGAAATTCAACAAATATGTCCTCAATGTTATTCACTTGAATATCCTCACTAAGGCCCTTTTACAGATTTTCAATGTCACTCTTCCCTTTGTTCTTCTGAACACACATTGATTTCTCTTGTTTCCAAATGTATACTTGACCTTCTTGCAAATGTGTATTATCAGTCATCCCTATTGAAGTCTGTTTACTTTCTAGAACAAGGCTGTCTTTTCCGGTAGATCATAAAGCAATTCTTGGAAGAGCCTAGGGTGGGAGGTGGAGGATACACTCAGGTAGAAGAGATATTTTATGGGGAAAGGGAAAAATAATACAAGGGGGACAAATGAATGTCAGTAGAGGGGGCAGAGAGAGAAGAGGGGAGGGGAGGGGGGGTAGTAGAGGATAGGAAAGGCAGCAGAACACAACAGACACTAGTATGGCAATATGTAAATCAATGGATGTGTAACTGATGTGATTCTGCAATCTGTATATGGGGTAAAAATGGGAGCTCATAACCCACTTGAATCAAAGTGTGAAATATGATATATCAAGAACTATGTAATGTTTTGAACAACCAACAATAAAAAATTAAAAAAAAAAAAAAGAAGAAGAGATATTTTATAATGTTGCCTGTTATGAAGTCAGGTGTGGCAGTCCCAGCCCTGGGACTGGTGAGTACTCTTCCATCTTCTGGCAGTTTCTTATCAATGGTTGCATCTTGTTTATAAATTCTGAATCTGGTCTCTTTCTCTTTTCTTTTTTTTTTAAACATTGTTCAATTAAAAAGATTCTATGCTTTCTAAGCATACTGTGGCTGAGATCAAAGAAGAATGATTACCAACCCTAGTGAGAGTAATAGCTTCCCCTGATCCAGGCCCTTAGTCTGGAACTTTACACACACGACTGCATCTACAATTTCAACAACCCATCAGGGTGCAACAGCTTCATGTGGCCAAGAAGCTAAGCACTGTGTCCAAAGACACAGCCTCCCTTTTCCTAAAACTTTTAGATTTTTAATTTTCTTATTTGTGCATTATAATTATACATAACAGTGGGAAGCATTATGCCATATTTGTACATGCACATAAGTTGACCAATCTCATTCCTTGGTACCTTTCCTTCCCCCACTCTTCCTCCTTCCCCCTAATCTGCTTGCTTTATTCCACCCATCACCCTTCTTTTCTTTAACTATAATTTTGATTAGTACATTATAATTATACATAAAATGGTATTCACTGTGGTGTGTTTGTACATGGACAGCATAATTTGGTAGAATTCATTTCCCAGTACTTTCCTATGTCCTCCCCTCCCCTCCTCTCTCTCCCTCTTGATTCCTTTCTTCCACTCTATTGGTAAAAAAAATAAAAATAAAAAAAGAGATCTCACAACACAGGTTTCTAAACTGGTACGGCTGGCTAGTGAATGCTGACTTCCCTTACACTGCCTCCTTTATATGTAAGAACTGCAGCATAACACAGAGAACATGGCGCCTGTCTTGGTTTTGAACAGGAAAAGAGCAGTGGAATAGATTGCAGAGACTCAGTGTCTGCAGATTTCACTATTTATGCCTCTCGTGGTGCCCAGGTGGGAGCTGGGCAACGATGTCTCTTTTGAAGAGGCCGATGCAACAGTTCAATAAGCAAAGCTTTATAGTCAGACCCTAGACTATGCCAATGCAAAGCTTCTAACCCGTTGTCCACCCCAGAATGCATTACATACTAAGATAAAGAAAAAAATACATGAACAGAGTGTAGTGAGACATCATTTGTAGAAAAGAGAAGAAAATATCTATACATGCTATGTATATGTCACAGTCAGGTAAAAATACAACTAACTTTTATTAAGAAATTATTAGAACAAATTGTCAACTAGTTCTTAATTTGATCCTGATGCAAATGGAACAATTCTGTGAGAGAGGCATGATGATTTCCATTTTACACAGATGAGAAAAAGGACCTTTGGAGAAGCTGTGGAAACATATAAGGTTATACTTAATACATATAAGTGGCATAGTTAGAATTTCTAGCCAGAGCTGAGTCTTCACTTTCCTTTCTTTGCACTGTTAAGTGGTGTTATGGTTATGAATCCGAGGTGTCCCCAAAAAGCTGTGTGGATGCTGGAATATTCACATATGAAATGACTAGACTGTGAGAGCTGAAACCTAATCTATGGATCACCCTATTTTTTAGCTTGACTGGACTATGTCCTCTCTAGTCCATCCTAGCTTGCACTAAATGGGTGGTAACTATAGACAAGTGGGGCATGGCTGGAGTAGATGGGTCACTAGGACAGGCCTGAGAAGGATTCATCCTCCTTGCAGTCCCTTCCCTTTCTCTCTTTGCTTCCTGATCCCATGAAAAGTGAAGAGCTTCTCTGCCATGCCCTTCCACCATGATGTTTTGCCTCACATTGGGTCTAGAGCAATAGAGTTGGCAGACAGTGGTCTAAATCTCTGAAAATGAGCTCAAAATAAACTTTTTTTTTCAGGTATTTTAGTTAGCATAGTGATGAAGAGCTGACTAACACCAGTAGAGTGGACTTCTCTTTTGGCCCACCCAAGCATTCTTTTTTTTTTTTTTTTTTGGGGGGGGGGTAAGAGCAGCCCTACTGTTCCTTTGAAGAACTATCCTTTCCTTATTCCACGTGGTCCTGTTGGGGACACACATCACAGCACCAGCACCTCACCCACATGAGGGTGAGCCTTTGACTCAACACAGGCTCATAGACTCTGAGGAATCCAAGTCCTGGGCAGCTTGGTGAACGATGGGTGAAAAGTGATAGGAGCTGAGGAACAACATGAGCAGCAAGTCCATGGATCTGAGATCCTCTAGAAACAAGCTCAATGAAAACATGGGGCATGAAGATTCCTGGACGAACTACATCCTTACCCCTCACCACTGTGCCTGGGACAGGGCAGAGGTCAGTGGATACTGCTCAATGAATGACTGTTTTCTCTGAGCTGCTGGGAGACAGTGTCTCGGTAGTTCAGCTTTTCCTTCAGATTATGTCAACTGATTGTTATCATTCCAGTGATTTCCTTTGCAACTCAGGTTCTTTTGCTTGTAAGCAGAAAAACCTATTTGATACCTACTATATTCACAGAATTGTTAACATATGCCTTGATATTTGAGTGCCCGGCCTTATGGAGTTCTGTTTTCCTTTAGCAATGCGCTTCACCCAGGGATGGAAACTGTTGGAAAACTTCTCACTGCAGCATAAAGAAACTATATAATCTCTTCAGAAATCATCTATTAAGTAGCATGAAGACCCCCATGCAAAAAGACCACTTACTATATGTGGGGAGTAGTTTATTACCTATTTCCACTTTCATTAGATTCACTCATCAGGCTTGACCAACTTCCACAGGATTATTCAAGAACAGTCAGGCAAATGAAATCAATTTAAACAACACATGAGTTCACAGGAAATGTTAACATTTTCTCAGGAAGAGGAGGGCTAATTGTTTCTGAGGAAAGGTATTAAGATAAAAAAAATCAATAGTGTGCACAGAAACAGTGTTAGAGAAATCACATGCCTTCCTTTTTTGGTTTTCATCTCTATGAGGGCAGAAAAAGGCAGGGGTGAGGTGAAAAAGAACACATTAGATTAATGGTGAATGACAAAAGCCATGAGTGTGGGGGGATATTTTCATATAAAGTTTCATAAGCCTGCAGCACTTGGGATATGCTTTGACAACATCCAGCCTTCTCTTAGGAGATACCCGGGTTGGTTATCTATGTTTGGGACATAAAGAAATCAATCTGCCTGAATGTCCAATATGGATGGCTGAATATAAGTCAGAAACTTTTCCTTACCACTGGAATGAATGTATGAAAAACCTCTTTGATCCAACCCTAAATTCTGGAAAGTGAGAAGTTGGAGCTCTGAGACTCAAAGTTACATATGCTCAGCATTACATGGATTCTATGGCAGGTTAAAATGTGATCCGTGCCATATAGTAATCAGTTAAACCCAGCTGCAAAAAGACTCACAGTATTCAACAAAGACCAATTTGTCCCCTGTGTACACAGCTGTTATACTGAGTTTCCCATCATTTCAAGTGAAACCTCAAGAGGCATTTTTTAAACAAATGTGATTCCGCCAACACTCTCACATTATAACAAAACGCTCCTTTAAAGTAATGCATGGTTATAGTGATGGTGTGGGTTTTTGTGTTGCCACTTTGATATAGGAGGTGCAAAATCCTTAAAAAACAAAAAACTAAACATTATATTGTATGCATATTTTGTTAGTTCCCTCATGTCCTTTTTAAACTGTTCCATTCATGAGATAGCACATCACATTTAGTCATCCTGTCTACTTGGGCTCTTAGGAACCATGATGGTTTTCAGACTTTCCCTATTTTCCATGACTTAGAAAGTTTTGAAGGGCACTCAATCAGTCTTTCTGTAGAATGCTCTACAATTTGGGTTTGGCTGATGTTTTTCTCATGGTTGGACAGTATTTATGTGTTTGGTAGCAGAGTCACAGAGGCAAAATGCCATTCTCCTCCCACCACGCAAGGCTACATACTATCAACATGACTTACCACTGGAATCTTGATGGCCTGGCTATGGTAATGTGCATCAGGCTTCTGTAAAGCTGCCCCACCTCCCTCTCCATGCTGTACTCCTGGGCAGCCTGCCACTACGTATGGCCCCAGTTATGGAATGGGATGCTGTGTTCCACTTCCTTGACAGTGGAGTATCTTCATAAAGGATTTGGTATTCTCTACGGGAGTTTCGTTTATTCTCCCCCATTTATTTATTCAATCATATATTAATACCCATATAGGCTCTTGGATATTTATTTATTCTTTGGATTATAATTCAATACTATGTTATTTTATGGCTCAAATTGTTCCATCTTTAGCCATTGAGAGTTCTTTCAGCTGGCTTCTGTGCTTTCTGACATATCCCTGTGGTTTTGCTTTCTGAACATGAATTGCCTTAAAAAAATAGATACCTGTATTTTTTTTTTTTGATAGCTTAAGTATAGAACCACTGAGAGACCAGGGGAATCTTCTTAACCCTTAGCAAATACAAAACACTAGTCTCTTTATAGTTTTTCAAATGTTTAAGAGTGCCCTCATTTACTTCATCATTCATTTATGGGGCAATTTATCTTCCCAATGTGCTAGGGGTTTGGAATTGGGTTAATTTTTTAAGCCACTCCTAGTGTGTGATGTGTATTAGGGCAGCTGAAAGGCTTTGTCTTGCCAAACTAGATTGTCCATCAGAGGTGGCCATGGTAAAGTATGGCTGACCAGTGCATTAGCCTTTCCAGGGGCACCCTCTGCACCCATTTCCTCCCTGTACTTTAAGATTAAAGCACAGCTTCATAGTTGCTTAAAATTTCTTTTTTAAGCCAGTCAAATTTAGCAGAGGAGGGTTGTATATCAACTTTAGTGACACTAATGTTAATAAGTTCTAATTAGTGACACTAATGTTAATAACCCACTACCATTAGACCAGCCAATTGCTTAAAACTTGAGACTATTGATGAAACTGCTTCTAATATGGAGGCTCAGTGGTGAAGTAGAAATGATGTGGAATTATTCATCTCTGGGGACCCAGGGGAGTCCTTTGATCCTGCCAGTTGGGCATAGTGTCCAACATGTAGTATGCTTGCAAAAATCATATTTAACGGTCTATTATTTGAGTATTCCATTCTATTCTCTGTGCTAGATTGTCATATATATCTCATCTTTATCATAATCTTTTTTCTTCGTTTTAAGAGACAGGGTCTCTGTGTTGCGCCGGCTGGCCTTGAACCTCAGAGCTCGGGTGATCCTCCTGCCTCAGCCTCTTGAGTAGCTGTGACTACAGACCACCATCACTTCCATCATTCCAATAATCTTTTGAGCTAGTTATCATTATTCTTTTGTTGTATATGAGGAGATTGAGGACCAGTGTGGTGCAGTAATTTATCTGGTCAATTTCAGAGGGGCATTCTAATTCAAAAGCTCTATGCTGGGTTACCTGATTGAACAAACAAAGCCTGGCCATAGGACCTGGCGGTTTCCTCAAAGGAAACAGTGTGCCACATGCCATGTGCTTTCTGATTTGGTTCTGCTCTGTTCATAAGGAAGAGAAGAGAGGGATTATTTGTGTAAGAGATGCTTTTTCCCTCCCGAGATCAAGTCATGTCCTCTTGGGAGGTACTTCAAGAAAACTCCAGAACGGCAGGGTTACAAGAGAGCCTAAAAGCATTCTATCTCAAAGAAAACATCTTGCACTGTTTCTCCTCCTCTACAACAGTTCCCTCAGATGGGTGATCAGCTTTAGGAGAGGCTTTGCATTTTCAGAGCAGCCTATGTCTTTAACCACACTATGAAACTCTGCCTTAGGTAGCAAAATCATTTCTTTGTAACATCCATGCTTGGCTTTTGACTCTTCCCTTGGGAAGAACAACACTCAGCCTGCACCCACGTGAGTGCCTCTTCAGCTTCCTGGACTGCACAGGGAATCAGGGCAATCCAGGGTCAAGTACTGCTTATTCTACAGCAGACCCAAGGGAGCACCCTTCACAGAAGGGCAACCGCAGGACTGAGATGCAATTTATTCCAAGTTCAAGGTATTAATACATGCCCTGTTCTGAGACAACTAAGATCGGATGTTTACTCGTGATGAATAAATATTAGACCTTTACTACTCTGAGGGACCCTTATTTCTTAATGGCCTCCTAATCACCCTTTCATAAATCCCCAAGAGACCTTTCCGTCCACTTTGTCAGTGCAAAGGGATTCTATGGGCGAGGGTGGAAGCACATACATTTCTTAGTGCCTCTTTGATTCAAAATCCAAAACAAACAAGTTGAGGAGATCTTGGTCGGGCCTGAATACAAAAGCAGTTTTGAAGAAGAATGATGACCACTAGCCAAAGAGAAGGAAGTTTAAAGATTAGGGAAGAAAAATGCTTTTGATTTCATTTTCTTCAGATATTGAACACCAGGTGCTCAGATGCATTGAGCTGAAAAAACAAGGGAGATGGGGGAAAATAAGCAGCTGCTCAAACCGCCAGGAGCTTAAGACATAGAAGGTACATTTTAGTTCAAGTTCTCTATTCTTTGGGGGATCATATCTCAACTTTTAATTTAATTTGGCTCGAAAAATCTGACCCATTGAAAGCTACTGTCAGAGCAGGAAGAAAGCACCTGAGATCACTACCACTAAATACTCAATGCCCACGGTGGAAAGAATGCAGTCAAAGGAACTATCGTCCCATGTGTCACAGCTCAGTGATTTAAAATCAAGGATACACCGGAAACACAGAGTTTTAGGTATGGGCTTTATAATGAACTGTCCCCAGCTGCTCCCGAAATAAAAGCCCCCAAACAGGGGAAGTGTTAGTTGTTGCAATAGCTTAAAAGAATGCATACCCTTTATTGGCAGGAACATCAAAAGTGTCTTCCTTTTAGAAATGGTCTCAGGGATGACATTGTGTGCAGTTCCTTTGAAGCTGCATGGGTTCCTGTGTTTGGAAGGGTCCCGTGCTTAACTAATGCTCTGTTGCTGTCATCTCAAAATTGTTAATGATTTTTGAACAAGGGTCACAAATTTTTATTTTGCATGAGATCCTGCCAATTATGTAGCCAGTCCTGAATGGTTGAAATGCTTTGGAAGGTCAAGGAGTTATGCAATATAATCTGAATAGAATAAGTTTCTTTCAAAAACACATTGAGATAAGGGTTCTTTTCAAGGGTTGGGATGTAGCTCAGTGGTAGAACTGGGCTTAGGATGCCTGAGGTCTTGGGGTCAATCCTTAGCATGTAAAAAAAGGAAAAGGTTCTTCTCAAAAGTAAAAGGAGGGTGGCATTTCAGATTGAGAGGCAGAATAGTAAGGTTCTAGAGAATAGCAAGTAGTGATCACAGTAGACTTTGGACCAAGTTTGTTGTCATTTGTTATATTGAAATGTTTCAATTAGAGGAGAAGACAATGAAAAATTGCCCTGAAATTGTCAATGTGTGACACAATTGTGTTGCTAAAAATGTTTTTCTCTCTTATTTACCTGATAACTATTTAGGAAATATTAACTGCTTATCAGGCACAATTCTATCTACCAGAAGTAAAAAGGAATTAAATCAGTTGCAAGACAAGGTATCACAAAGGATAGTAAGCTTGGCCACAGATTTCCCAATATATACATATAGTTTTTTTGGTACTGGAGATTGAGCCCATCCCAACCTTTATATGTTTTATTTTGAGACAGGGTCTTGCTTAGTTGCTTAGGACCTTGCTAAGTTGCTGAGGCTGACCTCAAACTTGGGATCCTCTTACCTCAGCCTCCCTAGTCTCTGGATTGTAGTTGTGCACCACTGCACCCAACTTTCTCAATCATTTTAATCCTTTGAGCTCTTGATTCAGTCTAGATGAACGGAATAACTCCCTTAACATCAGAGAACTGCAGGTGGAGAGTATGTAGAATAAGTATTAAGACTCTAATTTTCTCAGTACCACATAAAAATAAATAAAGATGTGTCCACAGAAAACTAAAAAATAAATATTAAAAAATTCTCTCTCTCTTTAAAAAAAAGAAAAAAAGACTCTAGTTTTTCCATAGAAAATAAAACATATGTCTTTTTTATGAGGCAGCAAGAATTTGTTTGACTTGACCAGAAACTCACTTAATCTTTTTATCTTAAATAGCTAATCATATGCTTTATGAGTTTAAGTGCACTTCACTGGTTTTCTTGAATTTTGAGAGGATAGTTTTCTTATTTGTATATGAAAAAATAACTCCAAGAGGATAAATATGCTCAAATCTTTGATTCTGTACAAAACAGGAATATTTTATATCCAAACAAGAATATTAAATGAATAATATATAAAATTAAATATATATATGTACGTGTGTACATATATATGTATATATGGGTATATGCATATTTTATTTTATTTGTGTGTGTGTGTGTGTGTACGCACGTGCATGCTGGGGATTGTACCCATGACGATGAGCTGAATAATCTTGATAGTACAAATTATAAAGGCCTTGAATAATTGGAGAAGGCAAAATATGTATTTCTTTTCATGGAAAGATGGTATGAACAGATGCTTCACCCTTTGCTTTCTCCTCCCAAATCCACAAAAAATAAGTGAAAAGCCTAGGACCAATTTCATTCATAGACTCCTCAAAAAGCTCAGGAATAAACTGGGTGTGGTGGCACATGCCTATAATCTCAGTTACTCAGGAGGCTGAGAGGCAGATGGCAAGTTCAAAGCCAGCCTTGGCAATCTAGTGAGTCCTTTCCTTAAAATAAAAAATAAAAAAGCACTGGGATGTAGCTCAGTGGTAAAGCACTCATGGGCTCAATCCCAAGTACTTACATAAAATAACTATAATTTCAAATCCCCAGCACTGCAAAAACAAGCGTACACTCAGGAGTTAGAGGTGTGGGGGAATCTTCAAACATGTGTGAGGTAGGAAAGGGGGAAACAGCTCAGATAAGTATCTCTGGTTAAAAGTCTGGTTAAGAAGCAGGCAGATCACCTCCTAGATTCTACCACTGGCCAACTATTTCTTTTTCAGCTCTTTTATTTTTTAAAATGAGGTTTATTCTTCACAGTTGGTGGAACAGAGTGTCTCTGGATTGGGAATCACTAGGCACAGCAGCACCTAAGGAACCTTCCCCCAAATGGGTGGATCAGGTAGTGTCAGCATGCAGGATGCAGAGACAGCCACTTTTCTCCCTTATCTTCTGTAATGCTGACAGCCAGCCTTCACCTCCAGGGTGGAGAGACTGGCTATGGTTTCTTCTGGGGAATCTGGTCATCCCAAAGAGAAAGTCAAAAACAGTCTTTCAGAGGCAGAGCTTCCCCAACTAAACAGCTCAGCCAAATCAGTAAACCCATAGAGAAGCCATGCACTTTGGAGCTTTTTTTCTTTAAAAAAAGTATTTATTTTTTAGTTATAGGTGGACACAAATACATGTTTTTTAATGTGGTGCTAAGGATTGAACCCAGTGCCTCACACATGCTAGGCAAGTGCTCTACCTCTGAGCCACAACCTCAGCCCCCTACTTTGAGCTTTTAATCATTTTGTTAGAGTCCCACATTTTTTTGGAAATAGTCTCACTGAAACATACACTTACCATATAACTGGTCCATTTAGAGAGTATAATTCAATGGTTTTTAGTATTTTCAGAGTTGTGCAACTATTATATTACCAATTTAAAAATATTTTCATTACCCGCAAAAGTAAACTGCACTTATTAGCAATCATTCCATTCCCCAAAATCTCTCAGTACTAGGTAATTGCTAATTTACCTTCTGTCTCCATAGATTTGTTGTGCCACTTTTAATACCCACAGACAACCAAGGGTTATTAGAAATCTGAGAAAAGCCACCATCTCAAAAGAGAGAGAGAACAACAACAAAATTAATTGGAGGAAACAGATTATGAAGGGAGAAGGAGAAGCTAAAAAAAATCCCACCCCACACCCCAACTATCACTGATATCTTCAGTTACCTTACTGAAATTATGAAATAAAAGGAGACACTGAAACAAAAACAAAACAGAACAAAGCAAAAAAGAGGGATAATCAGGATAAGAAAGAGGTCTTGACAAGTAAAAATATAGTAGTAGAGCTGATTCAATAAGGATTGTATGAAACTTTGAGGAGATCTCATAAAAATAGAGAAAAAAGACAATGGATGGGAAAAAAATCCACAGATGAGTATGGCAGCTCCAATATTCAAGTAAGATCATAATGAGAGAAGAGAAAGAAAGAGGTAAGGAAATATCAAGAAAATTGATGATTGACAAAAACCCAAAAAAAGAAAAAAAAATTCCCAAACCTAAAGGACTTAAGTGTGTAGACTGAAAAGTTACACTGAGTATAGTTTAAGATAGATGAAAATAAACGCTACTGCAAGTCACTTCATTCAGAAAAAGCGTTTTAAACTTTTAGAGAAGGGTAGAAAATAGATTACATAAAATATATAAGGCAGATAACTTTAAACTTCTACTTGTGGATCTTGAAGGTGATAGAATAATGCCTTTGAAAATCTGAAGGAAAACTATATAGCAAAATAAACTTTTATACCTTGCTAAACTATTAATCATCAGTAAGCTTAGCATGAAGACATTTTCAGACATTTTCTTGGAAGATTTACTTCTCATGAGTCCTGTTCTCAAAAAAGATACTAGAGGATACATTCCACAAAAACAGGGGGATAAACTAAAAAGAGGACAATGTGAAAACTATGAAGCAAGTAAAGCAACATCAGAGACAACAGTAAAGGGGGAGGAAGTTCCAGGATGACTGTTGTACATGAGGCATAGAGAATGAATTGGATCAAGTCATAAAGCTCTGGGGAAAGTCTCTGCTGCAGCATCTGATACATCTGAGCCAACTGGAAATTTTGAACAGTTTGATATTTAATCAATAAAAAGTATGCATACAAATCAGTAAACAAGCAATATGGTAAAGAACTTATTTTTTTTTCTTTGAGGAAAAATACAAGGAAAAGTAATGAGACATTACTACAGAGCATAGTTGTAAGTACTGTTCATGACATAATAAGGTAAATAACAAGCTAAGCAAAATCATGATACAACCCTACTAAGAGGATAGAGTGGTGAAAAGGGTTAGTATAGAGGTAGCGGTAATAAAAGGGAGCTATGCAATCCTCGTCCAAAGTGAGAACAAAAACCTGGAAATAGTAACAAAAACATCTTATTTAGAGAGTTGGAAAGAACTCTCTAAATAAAAATCACACAAAAACAGGTGATTACCTTTGATGCAGAGGATGTGGGAGTAGCAAATGGATGGGCTGGTGATTTTCATAATAGTCCCTGAAGAACTATTTGACTGTAAAATAAATCTTTGATAAAAATAAAATCTAACAAAATATGAAGAGATGAATGAAGAGTATATTTAGTGCTATGGAAATAAATATGACATAATATAAAATCGCATGTACACGATGATGTTATTTTACAATAAACCATATATATCTATCTAGAAAGAGTCTATCTGGGGTTTAGTTAGGCATTAGTAATTGTGTTAAGTTGGTGGGATAACTTTTCTTTTACAAATTCTATGTATGATGAAGTTCTTATATAACTTTCATAATCAGAAAATGAATTAACAAAAAGTCATTATTTATCATACACTAAAATTGGTTTACAATTTTTTCTACCATTCAATGCTAACCACTTCTAAAGTCATAAACAAAAGATCCTGAATAGTTGGTGTTTTCTTTCTTTCTTTTTATTCTTTTTTCTTTAGAAACATTATATATCCAATATAGAAATATTGGAAAAGTTATAAAGAAGCTTTCTAAAAATTATTAATCAATCATAGGTAAAGATTATGTTTAGTTTCTCTACTCAGTGTCACGAATTTCCAACATAATCTTTGCAACATAAAAAAAATACTTTGCGATTATCAATTCTGGGCAAATGAGAAAAAAATATTTAAATATCTAAAGTTACTGCCTGAATAAAAAAAAAGTTAATCCTTTAAAATTTGTGGTGTCAGACATTTGCATTACAATGACTTTTTCTTTTTTTAAAATCAATTAATTTTATGATGACTTTCAATTTAACATTTGAGGAGTGAAACACAACCAGTTCTGTGGTCCAATTCTCTCTCTCTCTCTCTCTCTCTCTCTCTTTCTTTTTTTTTTTTGGTGCTGAAGATTGAACCCAGTGCCTCACACATGGTAGGCAAGTACTCTACCACTGAGCTATAACCCAGTCCTGTGGTCTAATTCTTGAAGCATCTCATACAACATTCCAAAGATCCCATCTAATTTAAAACATAAAATATTAATGTCTTAATAAACTATTAAATAGGAAAAAAAGAGCCACCCCCCAAAAAAATATCTTGTTCTGTAACTCAAAGCTATACAAAAGAAAATGCTATTTGGAAATCTCTTTATGAAAACAAATACTGAAAAATACTTAAATTTCTCTGACAACATTTGCATAAAACTTTGTCTTATCTGTAGGATGCTCTGTTTCAAATCCACTTCCATAGAGTGGGCTTTTAGTTTGAGGGGTAAATGATCCTGTGGGTGGTATTTTAGCTGCAGTAGTCTAAATAATTACTTCAGAAGCAGAAAATCTGTTTCATTAAAAAATTCTTTTTTCTCCCCTGCTTCATTAAAAAGAAATCATCCTGGTTTTTTCTTTACAGTTTGGTCTTATCACTGGGGCCTACACAACAGCCAGCACTCCCTGGCTTTGCTCACAGAACCCTAAATTTTGATTTTGATACTGGGTGGAGATCAGTAGTGCTGGGTCCAGGACATGCTGCCCCAAATAGGAAGGTCAACATTAGGAAGGTCACTTCCTGACCTTCCTTCACCCTTCTTCCCTGAAACTGGTCAAAGACTCTCACTTAAGAGGCACTCTCCCTAAACCTGCAGGAACATCTTTACCTCTGAAAACATAGGGACACAGAAGAATATGAACAGACATGACTTGCTAAATCTCCCCCAGTTTATGTTATCAGATCATATCACTTCCTGTCCACATCTTTATCAAATTTAGCCTAAAAAACACACAGGTGGCTGCTTCTGTGGGTCTTCATTTCTGAAGGCTTCGATGCCATAGAAAACTAAATAAATTTTTATGCTTTCCTTTTTGTTCACCTGTCTTTTGTTAAAGCGGCTTCCTCCATGAACCCAGTGAAAGGTGACCACAATAATTCTCTTCCCCTCCTACAGCTGTTTCGGGAAGGCAAGGCTCTTCCCAGCCCACTTTGCAACTTGGAGCAGCCACATGACACATTTCTGGCCACGAGCTGTTCAGAGGATGCTGCTGAGGGCACAGGGGGGCAAACTCTCCCGAGAGCTCTGCAATGAGAAACCACCCTCCCATCTTTCCCCCTTGGCTCTATTTCCTTTCTGCACGAGTCCTTTGGGTGAGGACATGTCTGAAGCTATGGAAGCCGTTTTGTGACCAAGGAGCAAAAAAATAAGAAGAGCAAAAACCAAAAAAGTGAGGGACGGTGGAGCAGAAAGATGGAAAGAATGTGGAACCCAGAGGATGTCACTGGGAATCTGTACCCTGGGGGGACTGGAGACCTCTGGACTTCATATCATTTTTTTTTTTAAGACGGCACTGCTCAATCTTTTTCAGTGTCATAACATTCATGGTACTTGAAAATACTGGAACTGCCTTTTGGGGAACACAGAGGAGACTGCTGCCCAAGGTGAATTACCCCGGGGTCTCCGCTGCCCCCCACCCCTCACCACCTTAAAGACTGAGGGAGAAGGATCTCTGCATATCTGTTCGTGGCTCACAGCAGGGAAGGTTTGAGTTGAGGAGTACTTGCCCACAAACTCGCCTGAAATCACTGTGACTGACACCCAGGCTCACTTTTGCTTGACAATGCAGCAACAAGACTCATATAAATACCTTCTTTACCAACATGTAGATGCAACGAACACTGACCTATGCCCAACCCCCTTTCACAACTATCTGCTTGTACTCTTTTTTTGGGGTCAGCTATGGGACCACTTTCTGATTGACTGTGATCATATTTCATGAGGTTAAAATAGGAATACCTTTTTTTTTTTTTAATTGGTACCAGGGATTGGACTCAGGGGCACTCAACCAATGAGTCACATCCCAGCCCTATTTTTATTTTATTTAGAGACAGTGTCTCACTGAGTTGCTTAGTGACTCACTACTGCTGAGGCTGGCTTTGAACTTGTAATCCTCCTGCCTCAGCCTCCTCAGTCTCTGGAATTACAGGTGTGTACCACCACGCCCGGCCAAAATAGGAATATTTTAAAATGATACATCTGAGAATATACTCATAGTGGTTGAGTAATTGCAGATTTTAAAGGAAAAAAGCTTTATTTGTATGGAGAAGTTCATTTTGTGTGTCAAATTATTATATTTTTATACAGTTTTAGGTTTGTATACACCATGCTCCTGGCAAAAATTGATTTTTCTATCTACCTATCATTTATGTTTCTAAATAAGTCCCTTTTGTTAACTCCACCAGTGCAAACCTGACAGGGATGATGCTATATTAAATAAAATAATACCTATAAAGTGTTTGCCTGACTACATGGTATAGAGTAGGCATCCAATACATGTGTTTTGGGATTATCATAAATCAAAATGTAAGAATTATGCATTAAATAATGGTAGTTTAAAAAGTTCTCTTCTATATTGGTGCTCTAAAAAGACATGGACATTATTAGATAAATTCTATAAACTATGAAGTTCTCACCATCCCCCCCACCCCCCATTATGTAATTATTTCAATCTGAGGCCAGCTCTCTGGTGACCTATCTTCCTGTTTTGGCAAAGAAGTGCCACACTCAAGTTACATCTGAGAGCTGCAGGCTCTTCAACAAAAATATCCAATTCCCTGGTTCCCCACAGTTTATACTGAGAGGGCTTTATATGGCGCCCCTTGTTTATCAAGAGCTGTTTCATGTCACTGAGGCAAGGAAATGAATTTAAAATCTGTCTTAACCACAGGATGATACATGAAACGAATGATAATCAAGAGCAAATTGGAGAACTCTGTTTCACAGCACCTGGGTTGATGAGCTCAAGGCATCTGTTTGCATTTGAAAATTCAGACATATTAATTATTGTTGCAAATGTGGATAGGAGCAAGTGATCAATACACATTTTCCTGGAATTAAATTCTTCATACAATGGCATTTTCATTTTTCATTGGGGATCCCTTCTTAGTTCAACCAAGCATAAGCACTCAAATGTTGCATTTGGATAATTAAGAAACGTTTTTCTGAGCACTTATGCCAAAGACTGTGAACGATAATAACCATCAGGGTTATGCTGTTTTGCCCTCTGGCATGCTTCCTTTAGTGCCAGGATCATAGCCAGCTCTGCACTGGTCATCTTGCCTAACTCTGTCCTCCAAACTCTTGTTGTATACATCTTTTGTTGAACTGAATACCACTTTCTTTCCACTGCATTGATTTTTACAAACACTGTAGTTTCTTAGGAGCAAATATTTTCCTCCTTTTCCAACTTCTCTAGCATCTTATCCACTGTCCTGTGACTAGGAGGCCTTACCCAAATGTTGGGATATAAAATTAAAGTATGCAAGAATATATTGAGAGATGTGGCAAATATCCTAGCTTGAGATGCTGAGACAAAGCAATGTCCATTTGGAGAATTCAGAACTTTCTGGTGGGCTGGTGGGGCAGGACCAATGTAAGTTGATTTGATGAGGGTTGAGAAAACACTATGAAGGTAAAATGAATTGACTCATGCCGTCAGGTATCAGAGAACACATCGAGTTCACCACAGTAGGCTAACTTCAAGGACTTATGTTTGATTCCTAGGGTAAGACAAACAGGGGTGGGGCTGGGCTGAGGGAAGAAAGTAAGTATGCAAGAGAGCTTTAAGTTAAAATAGGATCTGGGCACAGTGGCACACATCTGTTATCCCAGCAACTTGGGAGGCTGAGGCAGGAGGATCGCAAGTTTGAGGCTAGTCTTGGCAATTTAGTGAGGGCCTAAGCAACTTAGTGAGACTCTGTTTCAAAACAAAAAATAAAAAGGGCTGTGGGATGTGGCTTAGTAGTAAAGTGCCTCTAGGTTCAATCCCCAGGATGAGAAAAAAAAGTTAAAACAGGAAGAATATCTATAAAATATCAAGTCTCAGCATAACAAGTAAAAGTGCTTTCCCCATGTGTCATGAAGCAGTCCTGGACTTGTTTGTATGCACCCAGGAACACTAGGGACTTACAGGTAAACCTGGACAGTACTTGCCAGGGCACTTGGCATCTGTCATTGCAGGTGGAACAAGTACCAGTGAAATCTGGGCATTTGACTAGAATCCCTCATAACCAATGACTTTGAACATCTTTTCATGTGCTTCTAAGCCATTTGTAATTCTTCTTTTATAAAGTGCTTATTCAAGTTATTGCAATCATTACTTTCTGATGAGACCATAGAACAGGATCCATGGACTGAGAGACATAGGAAGGAATTGAGGAATTGAAGAGAGAGAGAGAGAGAGAGAGAGAGAAGAGGAGAGAATATGCATTATTAGATGTTGAAAGACCTAGTCTCTTTCCTATCAGATGTCCCAGGAGGCTGCCAGCCAGGACTTACCTATCAAACAAGAAACTGGAATCATCTCTATAGTCAGTATGGCCAGCTCAACAGCAAAGACTGAAAGATACTAATATTGGTTCCATCATAAGGTCCCATTCCAAGTCACCTTTTAGTAGAGCTTGGCCACTGACCCAAACATCTGACTAGAGTGTCCAATATGAAAGATGCAGGCTAAAACAAACAGGAAAAGGCAAGCTGAATGAAGATTGAGACCAAAAAGGGAGAGGAGACAAGAATCAGGGCAAGACCGAAATTACAATCCTCATACCCTCAGAGAGAAATGAGAAGCAATGACAGCCATGAAATAAGGAAAGCTGGCTAAGCCAAAAACAAAACCTCAGGGAAGAAAAAGAATTCTTAGACAACAGGGTAACGGAAATTAAAAATGGAGTTGAAGGATTAGGAGATAAAGTTGAGGAAACCTCTCAGAAATAGAACAGAAAAATAAACAGATCAAAATGAAGAGAGAAAAGTAAATATGTTGGAGTACAAATCCAGAAGATTCTACATGCATAAAAGGAAGAAAGAGAGGAGGAAATTTAAAAAAAAATTAAGAAAAATTCCCCATACTTTAAAAACATAGTTTGCAGATGGAGAATGCTCTGTGTGCTTCCTACACTGGGTGAAAACAGACCTATACCAAGGAGCTCCATCGTGAAACACTGAGAGAAAACTGGAAAGATTCTGGGAAGATGATATAGGTCATCATTAGGAAATTGGGAATCAGAACAGTACTGGATTTCCCAAGTAATTGGGAAGGAAAAGATAATGAGCAAAGCCTTCAAAATTTTGGAGGGGGAAAAAAAAGGTTTACAATATAGAATTTAATACTAGCTACCCTTATCAATTAAGTGTGAGGGTTACAATAAGACATAGACACATGAGTCCTCTAGGATTTTTCCTCTACTGTACTTCACCAGAATGAGGGAGTAAATCAACAGAGGAAGATGTATATGACAAACAGGGGAACCAACACAGACAGGTGACTACGATCCTTACAACAATGGAGAAGGGAGATCCCCCCAGTAATAACCATGCAGCAAGCCCTAGAGGACGGCTAGTCCAGACTGGGGCAGATCAGAGACTCTGGGGGGAACTTCTGCAAGAAAATGAAATGAACAGAAGCTAATGCATTTAAATGGTATGAGAAGCAATCAAGGCAATTGGTGAAGAACATGGATTTCCATTAAAGAAAAAGAAATAAAAAACTAACTAAAGAAAGTACAAGACAACTCTCTGTTACAGGGGAAAGCTGAGTAATACAGGAAAGAAAAATCACAGTATAGTTGACTTTCTGTTCTGCAGATGGGGAATCCTCAGAGTTAACCAACTATGAGTTGAAAATTTTTGAAAAAAACAATTGCACTTGTACTGAACATGTACAAACTTATGTCTTGTCATTATTCCCTTAGCAATACTGTATAACAGCTATTTATATAGCAATTTCATTGCATTAGGTATTATAAGTAACCTAGAGATGATCTGAAGTATACAGAGGGAAGTGTGTAGAGTACATGCAAACACTGCACGATTTTATATACAGGATTTAAACACTGATTTTGGCATCCACAGGGGGTCTTGTAACTCCAGTCCCCCTGGATAATAAAGGATGACTGTACACCATAATATTTACACAGCCATAATGAATACTCAATATTGATCTAAGTGCCATGATGATGTAGGTATACTATGAAGCAGGAAATGTGGTGTGGGAGGCAATGGAAGCAGAAGAGTGCATGTATGTGGTAGGGATAAAGTGGGGAAAAGACATCAATCTTCATTTTCTTGAAGGAGAAGTTATTAGCTAAGGCCTAAACCTGAATGATGAAGAAAGAGCAACATAAGCATGCTATTTAGAGATATGGAATTAATTGCAAAGGAATTAGCTAAGAGTGTTGAACTTTGCTGCATCTAGGGACAGTCAAGTGTGCGGGAGGTGGACAAGGATCTGTTCTTTTTCCTAACAAAATATATAAGCTCTCTGTTAAACTCTGCACATAATTTTGAAGCAAAACCAAAACAGATAAAATGGCTGGATGACATAATGTTAAAAGGTTCTTTACATTTCCAAAGCTCTGTGATTCTTTTAGGGTAAGTTTTGTTACTGGGATTGGAAAAGCATCAAGAGTGGGCAAGGAAAAGGCAAAGAAGTAGACACTTGATCCATTTCCCAAACAAGCCTTGACTTGATCTCGGAATGCTGCCCTCTCTCCTGTCACAACTCAGTGATGACAAAGAAAATGGCCAGTAACAGCAGTTGGAATTACTAGGGCACTGGCTTAGGAGCACTCACATATAAATAAAAGACAAAACACCTGTCCCCAAGCTAAATGCTTATATCTCAGAAGCACCTTTCCAGTGATATGAGAGACCAATGAAAAGACAGAGAAAAGCTGCCATTTTTTTTTTCTCCAAGTGATCAGGATGAAATTTTCATTTTATCCGAATTCTTCATTTAATAAAAAATCTGGACATTTTCAAGTTCTTTTGTGAACTTCCAAACACTAACTTTTAATGTGGCTGGCCAGAAAAATAATGAGCTCCTTTCCATCATAATGTAGTTCATCTTTATTACTCTATCCTTGAAAACAGGCTATTAAATAATTACATTTTGGATTAATACTATCCAGAATTGAGAGTTTATCATTGTCTCCTAATCCCTCATTCCACTCACCTAATTCTCCTGATGCCCATAACTGTCATGAACTAAAAGCAAAAGACAGCTTGTGGTAGATGAGCTTGGTCTGCCTGTGGGGAGGCAGAGCAGGGCCAGTGCTCTGGAGTCGGTGAATCCTTAGCAGCAGGTTTCCTCTGGTGGACTTCCGCTGTGGAATCCTTTCCCCTAAAGTTCAACAACTCATCTAAATGACAGGTTAGGGAGCTGGCTGCTGTGGAGATAATTCCGTAGGTAACAGAGGGATTAAACAGAGGATGTCAGGGATCCATTTTCTTCTTTCCTTGGAGAAAATTACATTGGCTGCTCTTCTTGTATGTTTAAGGTCTATCAGGGAAACAAACTTAAATTTGGGATTCTGGCAGAGTCCTAAATTGAGGGCCCCTGGATGGAGCGGGACATAACATGAGCCTTGAAAAAGTTCACCCATCGTGCATCTCTCAGAAGGCCCAAACTGACCTTTAAGTGGAGCAGGGAAGCCGGAGAAGCGGGGAATCTTAAAGAGAATTTCTGTGCTTGGCTATAGAATCAGGGATCTTTGTAGAAGCAAGACCAGATGCTGAGCATAAGTGCAACTTGGCCTCAGGTCAGAGGGGTTGAGCTGGGAAGCAGATTTGGGTGGGTGGGCACATTTCCTTGGGGACTGTTACTATCTTAAGGCAAGGGTGCTTTTGCTTAGGACTCATCCAGGCAGGTGTGACCTATCCTCTTTAATGTAATCTGAAAATGCATTCACTTTGTGTAGTTTGTATTTTGAGCAATAGATGTTATATATTAATTCCTTGAAAGAGCCCAGCTGTGGTTCAGCTGAGCCACAGGCAAAGACATTGCTTCATTTCTTGATCGGATAGAGAGAGTTTATCTCCAAAATCCTTTTCTTATAATCTAAGAATCCCTTCAGAAGCTTTCTAAAAGGAAGGTTTCAGGGCCCTCTTTCTAGAAGCAAATACCTGGATGTAGGAATTAGTCACAATGGAGGAGGGATGGAGAATTGGTGGCTCTACAGAGATCCACCTGCAAACCACTCTTCCAAGATGAAGCATAGTGGCTAATGTCAAGGAAATAAAGATGGAGGTTTTGTTTTTGCTTTTTTGATGTTAGAGTATCCAAAGCCTGGACAATTTCCCCTTTTTCTTTTTTTGCAATATGACTTATCCATAAATTAGATCCATTAGAAAACATCTAATACAGGAAAAGCACCTGGAAATACTATCATGCACTAATTCCTGAAGAAATAAGTGTGCATTCTTTGAATTAATGCTGAATCTTAAATAATTCTTCATAAAATGTCAGATATCTGAAAAATTCACTTCAATTTCCTGCCCATGCAGAAATATGTGAGGAATCATGTGAAAAGCTAATCACTTAGCTTTACAGAGGCAGTTCCACAGTTTATTTTAAAAAAAAAAAAAAAAAAAGACAGGCATCTGGTAAACTCCAGCTGCAAACTGGAGGTGATGTAAATCCAATCCCCCCTTTTTTTGGGGGTGGGGAGGGGAAACTAAATGAACAGGCATCTTGTGAAGCGTCTGGGAGGTCTGATGTTCTGTGAATGGGTCCAAGCCACATCGGGAGAGAGATGTGACCCTTCCCCTATGCTCTCTGGTACTACAAGCATTCCTACAACAGTCTTAATTCCTGATAGGAGACATTCTTCTCTTGGGAATAAAGCAGGGTTTTGCTTCAGGATCCTCAGGAATGTCCTTCTCCTCTAAACATGTGTCATCATTTTCTTGGCGACCTAGTTTCCTGACACTGGGAAAAAGTTGGCTAAATCCTGCCTTAGCTGTACCCCCTCCATGATGTGTGTGTGTTCCAGGCTGAAATGTATTGAATTGATGAGAGGGGATGCAGTGGTGGCTTCATACACCAGGTATTGGCAATAAAAGTCGAGTCGTCTTCTGGGACATGCCTGATGGCTCTTCTTCCATGCTGTCTGCTGCCTTGTCAGAGGCAGACTTACCTGGATTTCCCACTCTTACAGACCTCCAGTTCTCCAGCCAAAGAACCTTTCTATCTATTCCATGTGTCTGGAATTAGCTAAGACATCTCTGAGTATTTACAACCTATCAGTACCAGGGAAAGCATTACTGTCAGATTTGTTGGTAAATACTGTGGTCTGTAATTGCACAGATCATCCAAAAAAAATTACAGCTACTTTACATACTATCATTACACTGGCATGATAATAAATTGGTTCTATGATTCCTTTCATAAGAGTATACATGATTCCTGTTCTTGCATGCCCTCTCCCTCTGTAAAGCTTTGATCTTTGTAATTATTATTATTATTTTTAAAGATCTTACATCTACCTGGCTTTTGCTCTGCTCATGAGGCCATTATTTACATCCTGTCTCAGCTGTACTTTGCAACACTAGGGTTGAGAGTGGGCAAACTGCATTCCCCAGATCCTCATGCCCCTTTGCTGGGTTCTGCTCTTTAGGGAATGGGTGAGGTGAGAAGAGAAGTCTCTGGCTCTCTTCTCCCTCATTTTTCTTTCTCCTTCTTCGGGCAGTATCTCTGAAGGTGGCTGCGTTCCTGCCACTACCCCAACTCTTTAGGTAGTGCTCTTCTACACTGTCCCTGAGTCTAAGCTCTTGAAGGTGTCAGGGCTAATGCTGTGAGCCGCTTCTTCTTTTATCTGGATTTCTGCAACTTCCCCCATTCTTCTTCCAGTTTCCCCACACTTTGTAACCAATTCCCTTCAAAATTCCAAGTTTGTTTTCTGTTTTCTTGACTGAACTCTGACTAATAAAATACCCACTGGTGGCTTTTGTAAACAAACACCCCCCCCCATACACACACACACACACACACACACACACCCTATGTTTTGTCCCAGATAGTGAAACTTAGGGGGAAGTTGCAAGGTGTTGACACCTTGAAGCACTTGGCTTTTTTTTGTACTTGGAATTGAACCCATAAGTGCTTTACCAATGAGATACATCCCCAGTCCTTTTTAAAAATTAGCTCTTTTTAGTTATGCATGACAGTAGAATCTACAAATCTTAGCCATGAGGAAATTTATCCATAGGGACCACCATTTTAAAAATCCATTCTTGTGTCCTATATCATACTAACATAATTCCAAGAAAGTAGTGCTCAATAAATTTGAGTTGAATGGAGGTCATTTAAGATTTGTGTTATCAATTTGATCATTACCTATTTAAGGAACGACTCTTATGCCTGACTCCTTGTGTTTCCATAGAAACTTCTATTAGACTGGTACTTTTGCTCTCTGCCTCTTCACCTGTTCTTCCCCAGAAGACATAGAACTTACTCTTCTACAACATTGAAAGAAGAAACTGGCATGTTAGTTTCCTGCAAGCTCCCTCAGTCATTTTTATTTTTATTTTTTTTTAGCTTTTTTTTTTTATTGTGGGTTGTTAAAAACATTACAAATTTCTTGACATATCATATTCCACACTTTGATTCAAGTGGGTTATGAACTCCCACCTTCACCCCATACACAGATTGCAGAATCACATCAGTTACACATCCATTGATTTACAAATTGCCATCCTAGTGTCTGTTGTGCTCCGCTGCCTTTCCCATCCTCCACCCTCCCCCCTCCCCACCTCTCCCCTCCCCTCCCCTCCTCTCTCTCTACC
>NW_025999998.1:11239253-11253542 GCF_001458135.2 Marmota marmota marmota | reverse complement strand
GAACCCAGAATTCAGCCCTGAGTACGGTGCTTGCGCGGCTGGCAGAAACTGTAGCGCTGTAACCCTGCGTCTCTATCCCAGCGCGCGCTGCAGACTCTAGCCACGGGGCGATTTGCTGAATAAGCAGTTACCCTCCGTGCGACAAACCTCTCGCGTTTGAGTCCCCGTAGCCGATCCTCGTGCGATGGAAATCCTTCTTCCAGGTTCCGGAGCACCCCACTATTGCTGGAAATTCCTAACAAGATATCCTTTAGCCGTCCTGACTTGTCATACTCCCACACAGTGAAGCAGCACACGGGGGTAATGCACTCCCCTCGCCGCCATCTTCAAGAGTCCTATTTTTATTTTTTGAAAGAAAAACATTTATTCCATCTCCAATCCAGTCTCACAACCTAAGGGCAAGAGCATCTTCTCTCAAGGCTTTTTTAGTACATTCAAATTAGTACAGGGTGCCTCTGCCCTCCCCATACTCCAAAACTAGTTGAATATTTACATAAAGCTGGGTGTTCTCATTAGGCAAAGTCCCTCCCTGCTGTCTTGGTAGGAGCAAGAAGGAAGTGCTGTCCAGCTCTGCCTGGGGCGGGCAGCAGCCCCACCCCTGCTATGGCTGTCAGGGAGGGAACCAGCCCAGAGGTGGTTGGCACAGTGGCGACCCCAGAGGATTCAGCATTGAGTTTGGCCTGGCCTGAGGCCTAGCAAGGGACAAGGGGGCGACCTGAGTGAGGATGCAGGGAGCCTGAGCCAGCATTAGACACAGGTACAAGGACTCCCAACCTCTGTCTTTGGCAGAAAACCCAAATAACTGGCTACTGCAGCCCAGGCTGAGTTGGGCTCCTTCAGGATGGAGGGATGCTGGGGCCCTTGGCAAAAGGGAACATCATCCACACCTTCCTGCTTCTGGCTACTCCAACAAGGTTAGCAAGTCGTTAAAAGCACTGAAGGATGGGGGTTTAGCTCAGTGATGGAGTGCTTGCCTAGCATATGCAAGGCCCTGGGTTCAAGTCCCAGAACTGTGGGGCAGAGGAGAAAGCCAATGAGAAAACATCTAAGTAAAAACCCTTTCCTAAAAAAAATGCCCATGTAGGTCAGTGACTGCAAAGCCCCTTTGGGCACATGCACTTGGGTGTGTTCTGCCAACTAGAAGCAGGCGTGGGAAGGCCGGCCCTCTGGGCTGTCAGCTGCAGCAGGTGTGGCCAGAGGAGGAACTGCCGCTCGGGGAGGCAGGCCTGGAGGAAAAGTCCAGGGCAGAGGGGAGGCCCCAGGGTGCCCTCCCTGCCCACTCACTCCCTATGACCACTCAGTACACAGTGGGTGGCTGGTAGCCCTCAGTGGTGTCCACACTCTGAGTGAAGGGTGGCTGCTGGTAGTTATCCACTGATGCGCTGGTGTAGGCTGTGTTGGGGTCTGGGGTGGGGTCTACATAGTTAGGGATAAAGGTGTCCACTCTGGCTGTGTAGCGCTGGTAGGCCAGGGAAGCCAGTGTGCCCCAGGAGAAGACAGAGAAGAAGCTGAAGATGATCACTGCCCGAGTCGAGTCAGCTCCCACCAACATATCTTCCAGCTTGGTGGCTGCCCACTGGTTGGTGAGGAAGCAGAAACTAGCAAACCACAGGAAGGTCCAGAGAGCTGAGAAGAGCTGGTCGCCAGTGACCAGGTACTTGTGGTCAGTGGCATTGCTGATCTAGGGAAAATAGGCATCAACCACAAAAAAGAAGGCTGAGGCCAGGAAGGCCAGCAGGCCGATGGCTCAGGTGCCCTCACTGTGACTGAACACACAGTGCAGCTGGGAGGATTCAGGGGCACTGCGAATTCAGAGGACGGGCCACCACCTGCAGCTGTGCCAGGAAGCACTACAGGTGGAGAGAGCTGCTCGCCTTGGCCGCGCCTTAGGCTCCACTCTCTATGTTGCTGCTGTCAGTCCTTTTTAATTTTTATTTTGAGACAGGATCTTACTAAGTTTCTAAGGGTCTTGTTAACTTGTTGAGGCTGGCCTTGAATTTGGAATCCTCCTGCCTAAGTCTGAGTTGCTGGGATTTTAAGCACGCACACCTGCACCCCGCTGCCACTTGGTTATTTCAATGTTTTGATAGCACTTACTATGTGTCAGGAGGTGTTATATGTGCTTTCCTATCATTATTTCATTTACTCTTTAGAATAACCCACTGAGAGCAGGAGTATAATAATCTACATTTGACAAATGGGGAAACCAACGAACATAAAAGTAAAGTAACCTGTCCAATGTTAGATGGATGGAAGTGGCAATTTGAAGGCCAAAGTTTTTAGTGATGATTTGTTAATCACAACCAATCAGGCAGAGCAAGAGGAATACCTGAGGTGGTGGAGAAAGTAGGTTTGTCTGCAAGTCAGGAGTAACCAGATTATGAAGCATAACAGCAGAGTTTGCAGAGGCCAATTCAACATTCCTCAGCAACCTGGGCATCACCTGTGAGGGGCTGAGAAGCCCTTGACTGGGGTCTCAGCATAGCAGGTAGTTGTGATAGCCCCAGCAGATACTGCAGATGTGCCCCAACTCTTCCCTAGGGTTAGGGTTAGAGATCTGGAATCACTAGGAAATACTTGCAACCAATTTTCATTCACAGTAAATGTTCCTGCTCACCTCGCAACATCAACAGAAGATACAGGATTGTCAAAACCAAGCAGAAACCTTTCTAACAAAAGTCTCTTCTCAATGATAAGGTAGTGACTCTAAGTCCATCTGGAGAGCTGGGAATAAAAGCTCGAGGAAATAGCTGTTTCTTGTTACTTGTGAATTTAAATTAATGGGCTATCTTTTTAAAGATGTTTGAACACTTGAACATCTTTGAAAATGAAAATCCTCACTCAAAAATCACAGAGAGAAAAGGCAAAACAGAGGAGGAAGAAGAGAACTTGTGCAGATGTGAACAAATTTCCATTAAAAGCATCATTTAAAACTCATCTCGCCTGAGAAGTGACAACACGAATGAGCACAGCTGTGAAATAACAGCCTTATCCTCTGTTATTAGTGCTCTGGGTGGATGGCAAGGCTCCAGTTTTTAGCCACGTGGCCTTTAAAGTTACCTAATGTTGCTAAGCATCAGTTTCTTCATCTGTAAGCTAGAAATAATAAACATACTTACCTTACAGAGACACTATGAGAATTAAATGTCTGGATGCAGGTGAAAAGCTTAACACAGAATCTTACTAAGGTCTCATAGTTAGTTATTACTGTAACTGTTATAGTTATTAGATTATTATTTATGACTTATAATATGACAAGCACTATGAGAGAAAAGTTGCCAGAGCATTGCCAATGACTTCTAGAACAAAGTCCCCCATTTTGCCCACTAGAAATACATTACGTATTATGTAGCAAAAGAAGATGACTCAAATAGGGTCAGAATTCACACTAGGAAAAATACTCTACACACAGCTCACAAAAAGGATAAGACCAAAAGCACTTGGAGACCATGATGAAAGGATGACACAGTGAAAAGAACAAGAGATTAGGACCCTAGAAACCAGTGTCCCAGTTGAAATCTTACCAGCACACTCGGATGTATCACCTAAGGTCTCTGCATTTCCATTTCCTTCTCTTTCAGACAAATCAAAAGAAAGGTCCCTAACCTACTTTAAGATGCCTCTACTTTAAATGTGAGTGGTAAGCAATTTGTGTGGGGGGGCTTGTGACTAGAGGCAACTATTCACCCTTCTCCTAGGTACTTGAAGAAGGGGGCCCAGGACTGCTGCCAGATCTGCTGGGTCAGCCTCCGAGATTTAGAACCCTGAATTTATTTTTTTTGCTTGCTCTCTCTCTCTCCATGTGCAAATGACCAGTGGCTTCTCCTCTGATATATCTGCTCTTCTCACAAAACTCCAAATGTCTCCAGGCTGAATTAACTATTAAAAATAGTCACTAGCAAAACCCAGGAGTGGCTGGAGAGGTGATGCTGGTAAGGGCATCTCTGACAGAAAAAGTAAAGATAGATCTGAATGAAGTGGGCTTTTGATCCTTATGCATAATTAGAGCTTTAGCTTTGCTGCCAACTGTGCAGGAAATCACGAGAAGAATGAATATTCATGTGTGTAACTTATTTCTATAACATTAAGTTGAACTGCTCTTCATTTTGAGATAAAACTCATTTGCCTCTGTATTTCTTAGTGCTCAGTTTATACCTCCTTTAAAAGAACAGACTTCCTACCAGGAAAGAAAAATTCAACTGTTAAAAATTCAAAACTTAAATCCACTATTTTCTTGTGAAGCATGTGTCCATGACAATTTCAATTCATGTCTACAATCTGCATGTTCTAATACAAGGCTATACAGTAGAACTTGAAAACATATACTTCCAATCAGCAGGTTAAATATACACTTTAAAGATGATTCATTTTTTTTTCTTTGCTTCCTAGTCAATTTTTGGAGAAAAGAAACAAAGAGAATGGATTGTAAGAGACAAATGGCATTTTTGAAGTTATAAAGAATAATCCTTAAAAAAGATAGAATTCTAAGAGACAGCAGTTCCCCGGTATATAATTTAGGTATAGAAACATACAGCACTAATCAATACCTTGCAAAGTTAAGGAATCTAAAAAGACTGTCAGAATGACAATTGCTAGTTGAAGTATTTACCGCTTATTTTAGCACAGATATGAATAGCACAATGTCAAAATGAGAGAACAGACACTTTGAACAGAAAAATGATTCATAGATACAGAGAAAAATCTTACCTTGGAATTATAATATCAATATTCAAAACATTTTCATTTTCTTCAATGCTTTTTCTTCCCAGGATGTTTGTATGAGGTTTTAATAACTTAGTAGGTCAGCTGAGACTTAGAAGTGTGTCTACTTTTATTGCAAAAATACCACATAGGGCAGTAAGAGAAAAAAATGATGCAAACAAAAAGGTGACAATTTCTTTAGCTTGCTGGTGAGGTTCCCTGTTGAATAAATAGGTTGGGGAAATAGGGATGTGGCCTCCCTGGAATTCTTGTGCCACTACTTCTCTTTGGGGTGTTTAGCACTTCCACCTCTTTTCTTTCTTATTTCCCTAAGGCTGTGGTTGAGACTCAAGGTATATTTTTCAGCTTCTTACATATATCAAGGTTGAAAGCAGAAATACCTATGAGAGCAGGCAGGTGACAACACAGAAGAATGAAGCAGAGAGCAGTGACCTGGAGGGTCTAGGGTTCTGCCTTCCAGCTGACAAATCCCAGGAGCAAAAGGTCAAGTGGCCTCAAAGTTACTGACTTTTCAAATCAATCTGGGTATTTCAGTGAAGCCATTTGATTTCTGAATGTTGGTTCATTTTAAGAACATTTTGGGTTTAAGGAAATATTTGGTTCTGGGTTGCATATCCTAGACCGAGTACCTACTTGATAGTAGCCTGGGCTACAGTGCTGCTGGTGGGCCAGCCTGGGGAGTGCCCAGACTGACTTCCAAGGCCAGCTTAGAGCCAGCTCTCCCAGCCTTTCCATAACCTTGGTAAGCTTCCAATTCTGCTCTTCCTCAGATGAAACAGTTTCTTGTTCTTGCTACTGAACCCTGACAGCTAAATATAATAGATAAAATGGCAACTTGGACATACAATGCCAAAGAAGATTTATTTGAAGCAATTTACTTCAAAAAAAAAAAAATAGAATGTTTATACTCTGTTTCTGTGTATGTATAATTTGCCGAAATACATTCTGCTGTCATGTATAACTAAAAAGAACAAATAAAAAAGGAAGAATATCATAGAGAACTGAATTTTAAATTTCCCCCATCCAAATCTATATGCTAGCCAGCATCAGTGTAAAGAAAAGTAGCAAGAATTATAGCACAGCTCTAGGAACATGCAGAGTAGAGAATATAGAGAAAGCTTTCAATACTGGGAGTCAGAAGAAGGCTAGATGCCGGGGAAATTCTCTTATTAATTCTCAGGAGTTTAATACCTTTGTCTAAGAGATGGGACATTTAACAACAAAACCCATACTACCACAAAAAACACAAGCAAAAAGCATTTTAATTTTTGTGCTGAGATTTCAGTAAATGATTTGATCATATCTAATTATATGTCCCTGATTATTATCACAGTAGCAAACTGTAGAAAAGCACCATTGAATCACATGAGATTTGTTCTTGATCTCACTGAGGACTTCCTGCAGCTTTCCAGCTATCTTTCCAGTTACCATTTATTTATGCTTGAGAGACAAAGAACATTATACAGACTCCTATGTTTGGTTGCACCATGCAGATAGGAAAAACCATTGCTCGACTAATTTACCTACCAAATGTGAACATCCAAGGTACACATTAATATTAGGTATTATATATTACTTTAAGTCACTTTAAATCTTTCCAATCCAAGGAAGCTAATCATATTCAGTGACTTTTATGTAGTTCAGGTGAGTTAAATAATTTATAATAGAGTCTTATTTATTGGCCTCGAAAGCAGATAATCCAAAGGTGGGCCCAGCTTAGATCTGTGGCTCACCTAGCTGTTTTCTTCACTTCTCCAGACCTAGGGTGACAACTGCCTAATTTGCTACCTCTCTGTTCCTGTATCTAACTGAGAGAGAAGGGAACAGTGATATAAAATAATTGATACAGCAAGTCCAACTACCAGACTTTAATTTGCCAAATGACCAAGCTAGACTCTACAGATATGCATGTATCAAAAATGAAACTAGCATATTGATTCTTTTTCTGGAAGTGAACCAAGCTGCCAGCCTGGAAGTAGAAAATAACTTAGGATTTAAGAAATACTTCCACATAATTTATTTTTCCAGCGCTGGGGATGGAACCCAGAGTCTTGTGCATGCTAGGAAAGTACTTTATAACAGAGATACAACCCTAGCCCATAAATACGATCTTGATTCTTGAGATCTAGGTTTCAACCAGAACTAGTTTAACCTACTAGTTCCTCTCCTGAAACTGAGGTTAGTCATACAAGTGTATATATAAAACTAGAAGATAAAACAGCGAAGCTCACAGATAGTGTTCTGATCTTTTTGTAAAGATGTCATTTTTCTATCACTAGAACCAATATTGAAGAGTATTTTGTTTAAAAAGGAATAAAACGAATAAATAATTACACTTTTATCGAAGAAATTTTAGTAACCTACCCTAATACTTAAATCCACATTAACTATTTGAGAGTCACTGTGTTCGTTTCCCGTGGCTGTTGGAATGAGTAATGATTTGGTGGTTTGAATCAATACAAATTTATTATATTACATCTCTGGAGATGAGAAGTCCTAAAAGTTAAGCTGTTGGCAGGGCTGTACTCCTTGGTGGATGCCCTAGCAGAGAATCCATTTGCTTGCACTTTTCAGCTTCTAGACTCCACCTGCCTTCCTTGTTCATGGCTTCTTCCTCCATCGTCAAAGCCAGCGGCACCGCATCTTCAAATTCTTTTGTCTCTATCCTTTGCTTCTGGTATCACATCTTCTCTGATTCTGATCCTCCTCTTTTTTCTTCTCACAAAGATCTTGTGATTACACTGAGCCTCTCTGGCTACACTGGCAAAGTCCTTTTAATCATATATAGTAACCTATTTATAGGTTTCAGAAATTAGGCTGTGGACAGCTTTGGAGGCCATCATTCTGTTTACATAGTCACTAAGGTTGCACATACAAAAGAGAATATTGAAATATCTATGTATCTATCTGTGTAACATTCACCAAGACAGCTTGCTAAAAAAAAATTCATTCACAAGAAACTACTAAAATAAAACAATGAAAGATCTGTATCCTTTCATAGAACCGAGTGTAGAATTTCTACGTGACATGATTATTAGAAAGGACAGACAGGAGGCTTTCCCCCAAAATGTGTTTTGCCAAAGCAAAAATCAAGCAAGGCTTATCTCTCCGTGCATCCCAGTTGCTAGAGACAACATGTGCTTGTTCATTCAGATATTGCTTTAGGCCTAATGCTGACATGGTAATAGCCTCATGGACACTAATCACGCTAAGTGTTACCTGTTTGAATAAAGCGTAGTCCTGTCGTGTGCATAATGTTCACTGACATACAAGGAAGAAGATGAAATTGTGGTTGTCAAGGAAGCAGCTTCAAATAGTGATGGAGTGCTGGGCACCAGGTCTGGCCTGTGTCGGGATCCCAGGGCTGGGGAATGAAAGGGACACACTGTCATGGATCTCAGTAATACATGCTTGCTTTTGTATCTCTAATAACTAGAACTAGTCCAAACCATTCATTTTACATATCAGGCAGCAAATGAACTGTGCTCTTCTGAATTACAGTAGAAATGTAAAAGAACTGCTTGTAAACAGGTTAAACAGAAAGGAAACTGCATTAATTTCCAAAATGGCTTATGGAAATGACATTAGGGATATTCTTTTAAAAACCTAATAAATCGATTTATTATTTCAAAACAATGGCATAAAAACTCCTGGAAGCTTAAGGAGATAATTTGACAGAGATTAAAAGGATGACAGGCAGATGAATGAACAGAGGGCGAACCTGCTTTGCCTTCGCTATGAGATGCATGTATCTGGGAATCTCAGTATATGTAAGAAGAATTTTCAGGGCCAGAACAGTTTGCTATGCCTTAATCTACAGGAACCCAAGAGTCCTCCCTTGTCAGGAAAGAGAATATTCCAGACTGAGCAGTGAAACATGCCCATCTTTTCAGAGTCTAGGTAAATTCTTTTCCATTTTCCCTGCAAACTGAACTAAAACATGATAATAAATTAATAAATACAATATAAGCTTCTGGCATTCCTTGTTAGGCACAACAGATTCAGAGTTAGGGATTTTTTAGTGTATAAATGGAAAAGGACTCTAAAAGGCATGATGTTGTGGGTGTAAGGTTGGGTTTGAATTCTTTACTTTTTGGTTGCTGTGATCAGATCTAGGGCTTTGTGCATGCCAGGCAAGGGCTCTACCTTGTATCACTGAGTTACGTTCCCTCAGCCCAGGTTGTGCAATTGAAGGAGTATATATTTTGGGGTAGAGAGAGACACACAGGGACAAATGGGGCATGGACAGGGCTGGACTTTGGTCAGGAATCTAGAAAATACATTAAAACGCATAGATAGTGGAGTTCTGCCTCCAATTCAGGTGGAAATAAAGAACTGTCATGGTGAATACCAGATGATGACAGTATAAAACCATGAGTAACCAATGTGCTCAACATTCAAACCTCAGAAAGGTTTCAATTGAACATGGCATCTGTTAGCAATCTTTAATATACTTGATCCTGACTTCATTAAATACAGAGAAAAATATGAAAACCCTTAATAATATTGAAACCTGAGTCTGAAAAATAAGCTGACATCAGATTCCAGTGAATTTCTGCTAATTAGAAGGCAGATGGAGCTGGATTTTAAGAATACCAAAGCAGACTTAGGTCTTGGGGATGATTAGCTCTATGAACTGAATGACAGTGAATGTAAAAATGGTCACACACCATCCAAACACTGAGCAACTGGCCCCACCACACTGGGGAGCAGCTCTTTGAAGCAAGAAACTACTTCTTTATCCTCCCGCATCTTTTTTGTTTAAAAAAAAACAACACTGTGATTGGTAGAATATGTATATATGTGACTACATGTCCAATATGATTCTGTAACATATATATTCAGAAAAATGAGAAATTATATCCCATCTATGAATGATATATCAAAGTGCATAAATGCGTTCTACTGTCATATATAACTAATTAGAACAAATAATAAAACTTAAAAAAAAAAAGAATTCTAAGATGATTCCCAGCGATTCACACACTTGTATGACCTCCTTTTGAGTGTGGAAGGAACCTGAAAATATGATCCCATGATTATTCTATGTGATCTGTCAGAAAGGGATTTTGCTGATGTAATCTTGGTTACTTTGAGTTGGGTAACTTTTAAGTTAGTCAAAAGGGAGATTATCCAGGGGAATCTGATGTAATCATACAAAACCTTTAAATTTGGGTCTGGAGGTCCGAGACAGGAAGAGTTGAAATGCTGAGAGGACTGACTTACTAAAGGAACTGTATTCTGCTGACAATATGATGACACCTTGATTTCTGCTTTTCAGACCCTGAGTAAAGTACCTAGGTATAAAACTGCCTGTTAATAAATAGGTTTTATTTTAACCTGCTAAATTCTGGGTAATTTGTTCCATGTCAATGGAATATAATCTAAACATGCTGAGAATTCCAGAAAACAAATGGTAAAAAACTGGAGGAAATTTTGGCAATGACTTGGTGCACTCTGGAAGGAGAAGTCCCCCAGCATGGAGCATTATGAAGAGGCAAACCCTGTACGTGAAGGAACACAGGAAAACTCGTTTTATAATAGGATATAATAAAATAGGAACGTGCTTCAGGACTGGGGTTGTGACTCAGTGCTTGCCTAGCACGTGGGAGGCACTGGGTTCAATCCTCCCCAATATGTAAAATATAAATAAATAAAATAAAGTTTAGAAAACCGAATATGCTCCAAAGGGATTTCTTTGACCCTCAGAGACATTTTCAGGTGTAACATCTCTAAATTTGAAGCAATAGGTCTAAGAATTCATCAAAAAAAGTATGGTATGTATATTTAGTGCTTCCCACGTTTCCAGACTTTCTGGATACCTTGTAGTGTATTTATTTCCCCTTAACAGCTGGACCTACTGCTTGAACTTCAGCAGGGTTCCTTACAGGAAGGAGGTGGTGTCTGCCAGGAACTGGAGCCATCAATTCGGAGAAAAGACCAAGGACACCTCTTTTGCTGAAATCAATAACTTGTTCAAAGTTTGGTTTATGGAAAGATGAGAAAGAAAGAGACCTAATAAAGTACACTTGGATAGATGTTGCAGAATGGGATGGAATGAACACCCTAAGGCCTCGGAGGAAAAGAAAACTCCTGCAAGAGTTCTTATCTTCTATAGGAAGCAAAAGGCATTTTTAGGAAATGTTGGGATTCTAAAACAATATGCTGATAAAAAAGAACGTACTGATAGAAAAATTTAAAGTGTCACTTCCCCTTATTGCATTTAAAGAGAAAAACCAAATGGTTAACTCAGTAAATAGAGAAAAATATTTAATAAAATCAGAAATTGAGTACTACCTTCCTTGATAAAAAGCTAGGGGAGGGCTGTGGCTGTGGCTCAGTGGTAGTGCACTTGCCTGGCATTTGTGGGGCACTGGGTTCAATTCTCAGCACCGAGTATTAATAATTAAAAAAAAAGCTAGGGGGGAAGAAACAAAAAGGAACTTCCTTGACTTAATTATGGGCACCAAGTTCAGCAAATTTCAACAGAGAAACATAAGAAGCATTCCCTTTAAAATCAGGACAAGGCCAGTCTTCCTGCCATCACACTTATATTTACCATTGTCCAGATATCCTAGCCAGCAAGGAAAAGGGAAAAGGGATGTGAGGTCCATGTAGCCACAGCAGACAGACAGAACTCCCAGTTTTAAGAGAGATCCTACTTCAAAAGGCAGGAAAAAAAAAATTCTGTATCTACCCAAAGAAGGAATCTAACGAAATGTATTCATGCTATGTAAGGAAAACATTATAAAACTTTATTTAAATTCATTAAATCTCTAAATAATTGAAGAGGCAACTTGTTACATTGTATATGTGTTTGTACATACGTGCACAGAAAGCCTAGGAGTGAAAAAAACAAACTATTGATATGTTACCATCCGATTGTGGGATTATAGATTTCTCTTTTTGAATATTTTAGTATTTTCTAATTTTTCTACTGTGAATTTATGTAATTTGTATAAATAAATCACTAGAATTTTCTTCTTTTCTTTTCCTTCTTTTTTCTTTTGCAGTACTAGGGATCTGATCAACTGAGGGCCTCTGGATTGCTAGGCAAATGCTCTGCCACTGAGAGCCCTTTTTCTGGTTTTTGTAAGTCACATGTCTTTACCTTCTTCATCAAGGCTGCTAAAACTCTGTCCTTCAGTCAGGAGATCCCGTTTTTCGTCCTTCCACTCCTGGCTAACTGAAGACACAATCTCCTGTGAGGTCGCCTTTAAGGCGGCGATGGAGTTGCACCGTTTCTTAGAAGGGGAGGCTTTCAAAGCTGGGCAGTGAGGGAAGGGAGAGGGAAGGGAGAGAGACAAGCACAAATGCTTACAAAACCAGATTCACATTTTAAAATTAATATTTTATTATTTGTTAGCATTTTAGTCATTTCAGTGGAAGGTGAGAGCTTTCTTATGTATATTACATAGTATATATTATACATATTATATATTATACATTATATATGGAAAGTCTTATTTCAGATATATTTATAAATATATACAGATATATACATACATATATACAGATATATTTATAAATGTATATTTATAAATATAAATAGATATATTAATAAATTATATGTGTGTGTACATATATATATGGCTTCTTATAAAATTATTTGTGTTTTGACCACATCATTTGTCCAAAATGACTTGATTAACCCCAAATATCTTAGAATAAATTAGAGTTGGAATTTATTTCCAGATTTTAAAATAAAGTCTTATTTGAGGTCAACTTCAAATGTTTTCTTGCTAAAGAATTACTTTCCTTCAGGACTAAAATGGAGTAAATTATATTCTATGCATGTATGATTATGTCAAAATGAACCCCACTATTATGCGTAACTATAATGTACTAACTTTAAAAAAAATTACAGATTCCTGGGTCTCAAAAAAAAAAAAAAAAAAAAGAATTATTTTTCTTCCTCCAAACAATGTTTTTCTAGGGCTGGGAGCTGGCTGGGTGAGTGGGTAAATGCAGATGGTAAAGTATGAAGAATTCTCATGACCCTGGTTTTATTAACTGGGGACTGGGAATTTCTAAACATGCCAGTGTTTAATCTTATGTTGCTCAATTTAGCCAAGTTACTTCTGGTTGCTTTTTTCCCCTGTTACTTTCCACTGAAATTTCCTACTCTTTGGTTCCTTTCTAGGTCATGGTTATGTGAGATGCGTAATTCACTCCTGATCTTTGTCCATACAGCATTCTCTACCTTCAGAAGGGTGTTGGGAATCTGAACCTAAGAAAATGTCTTGTTTGCTGAGGGCTGTGAGCTGATTAAGCTGTAGTCAGATCATCCCTACTTATATTTACTTCTGCTGTGATCATTCTTCTTGGCTTAATGTTGTTAGAAAATTCACTGGAGGAAAATGGAGGAGAGAGAAGTTGAGGCTTCTTTATGTTTCCCCTGAACTTATTTTTGGCAGTGCCTCTCCTCCTTTGGATGTTTGCATAAAGGGGTAAGCTGACAGCAAATATATTAGTAACTGTGGAACTGCGTCCAGCTTTGGAAATCTCAGGGTGCAGGTCACCTGGTCATCTGGGGCCTTCTCATGGGCAGCTTGCAAGAACTTAATTGGAGGAGGATTCTGGGACACACAAATGAGGGAAGAATAGAGGCCAGTCCTTCTGCTTACAGAGAAGGAAGGGTTATTTGTTCCGTGAGCAGTGCCTCATCATCATCATAAATAATGTTTGCAGAGGGCTTTAGAGTTTGGAAGCCAACATTCACATTGCATATCTCAAATTATCCATGTGTCTAGAGATGTTGGTCCTTTTTAAGGACCTGAAACTGAGAGTAGAAAGACTTGCTCCCGGTCATGACCCCCAGGTGTCTTTCCTGTTTTCTTCATTTGCCTAATTGCTGGTTCTTTTTCTAGCTCTTCAGCATTCTATATTCTGGTTAAAGTGTGGAGGGGGAAAAAAGATAAAACTAGAGTTTGTGTTTCTCTTGAGAGGAGATTTGAAATGTTTAAAACTGATCAAAATTGATTTTAATGACCACTAAGTTATTAAATAAGTCATGTTTTCCTTAATTTCCCATTTATTCAACAGTGGTCACTCTTTTTTTGCAGGTCTGAAGTACTAATCCACACACGGCTTCTGCCTCAACATTCTGTCTGCTAACTTCTATAAATCTTTAATAATCTATGATAAATTCCTGTCTCTCCACATAGCACTTTTAGACTTCTTAGTCATAGGACTTCAGATGTGGTTTGAGGACTGCCCTCGTCCCCTGAGACCCTCTCAGATGATCTGCAAGGTTAAAACTATTTTTATAAAAACATGAAGGCATTATCTTTTCATTTCATTCTCCCATGCACACAGCTTTCTAGACTGCATGACCTGTAACAGCACCACAGACTGAATTCACAAATATATGTGAGACTCCAACTGTCTTCTACTAAGCCAGACATTAGAGATTTGAGAAAAAGGGAAAATAATGTCACTTTTCTCATGAAGTTAGTTGTTTTGGAGAATACAATTATTTGTGACAACAATTTTTTATGTTAAAATTATTTTACTTTATATAAAATTGACTTGTTATTATAAAATTTTTTTTTATTTTTTATTTTT
>NW_025999998.1:11224807-11235442 GCF_001458135.2 Marmota marmota marmota | reverse complement strand
GCCGCGGGGCGATTTGCTGAATAAGCAGTTACCCTCCGTGCGACAAACCTCTCGCGTTTGAGTCCCCGTAGCCGATCCTCGTGCGATGGAAATCCTTCCTCCAGGTTCCGGAGCACCCCACTATTGCTGGAAATTCCTAACAAGATATCCTTTAGCCGTCCTGACTTGTCATACTCCCACACAGTGAAGCAGCACACGGGGGTAATGCACTCCCCTCGCCGCCATCTTCCAAATCAAAATCAGGCTCTCTTAAAACTAAAACTAGATTGGTAGTTGCTGGGTCTCAATCCAAAATGATCTCATCTCAAGATGGTGGAGGAAGAGCAAAGAAAAAAGATCCCTTTGGTTCCAGAAAATCTCCTGGCTATCGGGGTGAACGCATCAATCAGCTCATCCGCCAGCTGAACTAAACCCAGAATATCTGAAAGCAGTGCATCGGAAGCATGTGTTCTGTTGGATGGAATTGTTGTCAAGTATCTTCACAGAAGATTATTTTCTGCCTTAAGAAACTTGGTTTTCCAAAGCATGGGCCCCCTTCGTCAAGCCTTGAGGAAGGGAGTCTGGTCAAAGCTCAGTTCATCCTCAGGCAGCAGCCAGGAATCAGGCAAGGCCACAGGAATGTGGGCTTTGCAAATGCTGTGCAGCCAAACCTTACTAGCATGGAGAACAATTTGCCAACAGGAAGAAACCCCGAGCAGGGAGCAAAAAGTGTTAGCTATAAATAAGAAACTCAAGAAAATCTCTTCCGTGTGTAGGAAGAGCGGTGCAGGCCGCAGATGTCTTCCCAACAGGCCCTCTAAAATTTTTTTTTAATGTTACCTAATAAGATTAAAATTTTTTAAAAAATTTTCGAGGGGCTGGGGATGTGGCTCAAGCGGTAGTGTGCTCGCCTGGCATGTGTGCGGCCCGGGTTCGATCCTCAGCACCACATACAAAGATGTTGTGTCCGCTGAAAACTAAAAAAATAAATAAATAAATATTTTAAAAAAAAAATTTTCGATTTAAAGTTTTATATGTGAAATATAGACAGTTATACATAAATAAAAGCTCAGTAATTTTTTTTTTGAGAGTAGAAAGTGGCTCTGAGTCCTAAGGGTTTGAGAACTGCTCCTCTATATGCTTGCATATGCTTGCTCTGAGGTCACTGCTAATTCTCTGCACTGAGAAACAGCTTCTATCACAGAGCTTTGGCAGCCCTAAGGAAGCATGAGGGA
This sequence comes from Marmota marmota marmota, assembly GCF_001458135.2. NCBI lineage: Eukaryota > Metazoa > Chordata > Mammalia > Rodentia > Sciuridae > Marmota > Marmota marmota. The sequence goes on along the minus strand of NW_025999998.1, from coordinate 11,234,228 downwards.
AGAGAGGACAGCCTGGTGACTAGAAGACACTCAGGGAGCCACACTTAGGTGTGTTAGTGCAGCGAGGGCCAAGGGTCTGGAAAGAGAAACAACACTTTGTTCATTAGTGTCACATTTAGTGAGGAGCAGAGAGGACCCGAAGGCAAACTCCTACATCTAAAGAAGGAGTTTTCTTTTATCGTAAATGGTGAATTTCTTCTTAAAGGGGAGAGCTGAGCCTCTCTCAACAGTGAAGGATTTGGATCTTGCTGAAAATCAAATACCTTGATTTATGTTTGTCTAAACCATGTCCAGTGATAGGTGTCCTGTGCCCTTTTCCAGCTTAGGTTCTGCCACTCAGTTATGTGTATACTTGACCATTTTTTAGTTCACCTATTTATCTGCCCCTCTGAAATCTACCATGCTTATTCCTATGCCTAGGCCTTTGACTCTCTTCTTATGAATTCTGGCTTAAATAGAACTTAGTTTAATATCCTTTTCTTTGTAAATCTCTTTTTTAGAGAATTGGTCTTATTTTTTTGATCTACTCATAGCATTGTATGCAAAATCTTTATTAGCAATGGCTTTATGGCATTGTAAATCTATTATATGGTTCAGTCCCTAATTCAGAACAATTAATTTTTAAAAGCTTCCTATATTTCAGTGGTTATAAAACTTCTAGGCGTATGATAGGAGCATAAATGTTGGTTGAATGAATGTATTATTGTTCTGAAATCTTAGGACAATTTTCTAGCAAATAATTAATCTAATCACTATATTCTAGTCAGTAAATGAGTTTTAGCTGGGTGTGGTGGCACATGTCTGTAATCCCAGCAACATGAGGAGGCTGAGGCAAGAGGATCACAAGTCTGAGCCGGCCTCAGCAATTTAGTGAGGCCCTAAGTAACTTAGCAAGACCCTGTGTCAAAGCTGGGGATGTGGCTCAGTGGTAAAGTGCCCCTGGGTTCAATCCCCAGTACCAAGAAAAAAAAAAAAAAGAAATGTTTTAGCTTTTTAGTCATATTATTTGGGTAGAGGATTTCAGTGAGCATTTAACACATGGTGACAATTATTTCTATTTCTAGGAAATACAGAATTTTATAGACATTATTACATTGGCAGCATGACTTAATTCTGAGTTGGGATGAATGGATTTAAGAAATTAAAAAAACTAACTTGAAAAAGAAACTTGAAGACCAGGTACTAATTTCTTAGAGGTGGTGGCAGGGTCTTTACTTACAAAGAAAGTTTGCCTTTAGGCCTTAAGGGCTGTAGAACAATCATAGTAGAGGAAACATCTTAAAGTCGAGATTTAAAATGTCAACTTTAATACACAGCCAGTGTAATTCCACATCATGTACAATCACAAGAATGGGAAGTTATACTCCATGGATGTATGATGTGTCAAAATATATTCTACTGCCATATATAACTAAAAAGAACAAATTTAAAAAAAAAGGAAAAAAATAAAGTGACAACTTTCTCGTTAAATTGCTACCTTTTGAAATGGTCATTCATTGCATTATTCATCATCCCTACTATGTGCCCAGAAATGTGCTAGGTGGTGCTGGGGACGTTTAGTGAACCAAACAAAGAGGGATGTAGCCCAGTGGTAGAGCACTTGCCTAGCATGTGAAAGGCCCCGGGTTCAATTCCTAGCACCAGGGGGGAAAAAGCCTAGTGAGGGAAACAAATAGCTCATTATAGCACAAAATGACAGAGTGGTAAGTATGGTAGGGAAGCACCAGCTGAGCTGGGACTTGAAGAGAGACTACGGGAAGGATGGAGAGAGTGCTGAAAGCTACAGGGTGTGGAATGAGGAGGAGAGAAGCTCCAGGGGAGGGAAAGAGGGATCATGTTAAGGACTTTGTACTCTAGGGAATCCATGGAGCCCCTCCCCACATTTATTATTGTTTTTAGAACAAAGGGGATTTAACAGGTAATTAGGAAAAGCAGATTTATAGTTTAAACGGATTCCTCTGGCTACAGAGTGGGGAGATGAGATTAAATGGGGCATGAACTGAGGCAAACAGACTTGTGTGAGGGCCACAAGTTTACTTTATGAATTTGAACAGACTTCTCTCCAAACAAAAGGTAAATCACTAGTAAGTACATAACAAGATGTTCAACGTCCTTAGTCATTGGAGAACTGCAAATCAAAATCACAGTGAGATACTACTTTATACTGTTATAGGATCGCTATAACAACAACAACAAAAAGACAATTATATATGTTGATGAGAATGCACAGAAACATATATTGCTGGTGGAATTGTAAAATGGTGCAGCTGCTTTGGAAAAGAGTTAGGTAGCTCCTGAGAGTTTTAAACAGAGTTGTCATCTGACCCAGCAATTTACTTCTAGGTATACACATGAATGTAATGGGATATTCATCCACATAGAACCTTGTACATGAATGTTCATAGCAGCATTACTCATTCCAGCTGAAAAATGAAAACAAGCCAAATATCCGTCCACCAATCACAGAAAAAATGTGGGATCTCTGTATAATGAAATATTATTCAGCAATAAGAAGAATAAAAGTATTGGTACATGCTACAACATGGATTAACCTTGATGGATACATGCTATAACATGGGTAAAGTCAAACACAAAAGTCCACATACTGAATGACTGACATGAAACATCCAGAGTTGGTAACACCATAGAGACAGAGAGTAAATGAGTAACTGCCAGTGGCTGCAAAGAGGAGCAACAGAGTGGTTGCTAATGGCTATGGAGTTTCTGCTGCGGGTAACAAAATTGTGGTGAGGATTGTGCAACTTAGCATACTAAGAACCACAGAATTGCACACTTTAAAGGGTGAATTTTGTAGCTTGTGAATTACATCTCAACAAAACTGTTTATAAAAATAGACTATTACATCAAAATGGGAAAAAGTCAGTAGATTTACTACTTAACAAGAAAAACACTTGCTACATTAAAAACACAATAAATTCCTTAGCACTTTCAGACAACTATAAGACATGATGAACCATGCAGACTGGGAAAAATTTTAACACATGCTATGTTTTCTAGAACTGAATAAGCCATTGCTTATACCATTAATTTGTATGCTATTCAGAAAAAAAAACCAAAAACAAACAAACAAACAAAAAAACCCCACTTTCCAAGGTAGGAGACTCATGCAAAGAGCCTCCCTGAGGTGGGGACATTAAAGGGCCACCTCCTCTACAAACCTACCGGGGGCTGCAAGGGAACTCATGGTTTCCAGTCTTGGCACAGGTAAGCAGGGTGAAAATTCTTCCTTAAACATTTGAACCACAAACTGATACTCACACAAGCTTGCAGTCTGAATAAACACTACTTTATGGCCCATTTTAGGCCAAAAAAACCTTAGGCAGAGAATTTAATTTACAGTGGTCTCAATTTGACAGTGATTTTAAGATACCATTGAGACAGTTGAATGTACAAAAAAAGTTTTCCTTAGAATAATAAGTTAAAAAGGAGTTATATCTTTAATATGTAGAGTTCATATAAATCATCTGGAAAAATAATAAACACTCAATAGAAATGGTCAAATGTTATAAAGCTCAATTCTCAAAGGAATTATAAATGGCTAATAAAAATGACTAATGGTTGAACCTTACCCATACTCAAGATATGCAAAATGAAACAATCAGATAACATTTTTTACTTATCAGAGTAGCATAATTTAAAAAGCATAATGCTGGCTGAGAGCTGGTAAAACACAGACTTGTGGGAACCTTTGGTGGCACAATCTCCCTGTACAGTTAAGTGCATTTTAATACCATTATCCCTTTTTGGAATCTATCCCAAATAAATAATCCCTAATTTGTATCCAGAATTTGTCTGAAACTATGTTTTAAAAAAAATTAGTTAGAAATAAAAAAAAGAAACTATAAAATGCTTTATACTCAAAGAATGGTTAACTAGATTATAGCACATCTATATAATTTTAATGTTGCACTGCAATTTTAAATGATGTTTTTGTAGAACATTCAAGGATATGGGAAAGTATTCATGCTATAATGTGAAAAACAGAAGACATAAAAATTGTATACCATTATGTTACCAGTATTTATTTATTGTTTTGTGGTGCTGGCTGGAATTTGAACCCTTGCAATTGCTAAGTATGCACTCAGTTACTGAGCTACCCACCAGTTTTATATAAATACATAAAGTACAGAAATAAAAATTGGTAAGCCCCAATTACCGCCCACCTCCACCAAAAAAAAAAAAAAAAGGAAAAAAGACTGGTAAGAAGAACATCAAAATATTAGAACTGGGTATCTCTGGGTCACTGGATTTTAAGTAATTATCAATGTTTTCTTTGCATCTTTCAAACTCCAATATTATAAGAAAAAATGTCTTATATAAATATAAAACATGAATATTCTACTCTTTCTATTTTTTTGTGAGTGACTAAATTATCATGGTCTGTGTTATAAAAGTGGACCGCAGAATGGCTAAATTATAAAATAACAATGCATTCATTACAGGGTTATTTTCTTCTATCACATAGTTAAAAACTTACTACATAATACTACATATATACTGTAGAAAATTTAATAAACACCAATAAGAAAGAAAACAAGATCCCACCCATAATTTTCAACTCAAATTAACCATTATTAGCTTTGAGTTTAGTTTGCTTTTCTTTTTAACTCAAGGTTTAAAGTTAGAATACTGATATATGATTTTTCCTATTTTTAAAATATAAGTGTTTTCATCTCTAAGTTTTCCCTTGAACACTACCTTTCTCATAAATTTTTTGAATGTGTGTTTTCTAATTTCCCTGTGATTTCTTCTTTAACCTATTGATATTTTAAGAGAGTGTTATTCAATTTCCATATATTTGTAAGTTTTCCAGTTTTTGTTCTTTATTGATTCATTCCACTGTGATCAGAAAAGATACTATGCATAACTTTGATCTTTTTTAATTGATTAAAATTTATTTTCTGGTCTCACATTTACTCTATATCCTGGAGAATACTGTATGAGAATAACCACTGTTAATGGTTTTATATATTTCATTAGAATTCTGTTGTACATTTAAGGTATACAGACCAATAACTACATATATGTGAATAAAACAATATTTAAGGGACTAAATATACCTTTAATAGGTCATTTTTATTGGTTACATACTATTTCATGATTTGATTGTATCATAATATTCTTAACCAATATATTTTATGACTGGACATAAATACAACTTCTAATTTTCTTCACCAGAAAATAGGACTAATGATTATGGCATCAATAAATAACTGATTGGGATAATTAGTCACACTAAGTGTTTACCACTACAGGGGAAAAAAAAATGTTCTAACTCTTGTAATAAAAATCGTGCATGGTCCAAGATCAAGGAGCTGGCAAGCTTGGTGTTTGTGAAAGCCTATTCTTCAGAGAAGGCACCTTTGAGGTGTGTTCACATGACAGAAGAGACAGAAGTGGAAACAGAAGCTAAGCTCGTTCCCATCTGCTTTTTTATTTTTTAAATATTTATTTATTTAGTTAGTTATTGGCAGACACAACATCTTTGTATGTGGTGCTGAGGATCGAACCCGGGCCGCACGCATGACAGGCGAGCGCGCTACCACTTGAGCCACATCCCCAGCCCCCCATCTGCTTTTTTATAAGTCATTAATTCATTCATGAGGAAATCTATTCATGGCAGAGTCTATCTTGGATATATAATTGTTCTATGTCAAGTAAGATCAACATGAGGGATGTGGAAGTTTGGTTTATTAAATAGTAATTTTACAAAAAAATTCTGGCATGGATACATGTTGAAGTTAGCAACTAAGTGAAACAAGTAAGACATTTTCATAAGACTCTTACCTTGAATTTTCTTGAAAACTCTGGAATTCATAAACTTTAGAAATCTGTCTGCATAAAAACTTGGTCTATGAACTGAAACGGTGTCCTGAAAAGACAAAACAAGGATCGCAGATTTACCTCTCAGGGAATTCATCCCAAGGCAGAGGGAAGATTTTTGCAAGTGTTTCTGTCAGCTGAGGTCTTTTTATCAACAGTGGTCAAGAGCTAGAAAACAGTGTTCTGTATCCTGCAGGGCCGTGGGCTGTGGGGGAGGACCCAGACTCAATAAGAACAAAGATTCTTGAGTGAATAGAGCACCAAGGGAGACAGACAGAAGACTCTGCTACCCAAATTGGAATAGATGATCCTTATTCATAACATTGTGTCCCTGGAGGAACTTTCAAATCCTTTTCTTATAGGTAACCAGTGCTTCCAGTGCCACTGAGAATGAAGGGTATTCATTCAGTCATGAACAAAAACTGGGGACATAAGCAAAGCACACTGATATAAGAGTGACATTTAAATTAAGAAAGTGTTCTGGTGTCATCTCCAAGTAGCTGGGTGAGTAGACCCAGGAGGATGCACAGGAGACATGGTTGACTGGTACTGCACTGAATTACCTACCATCACACAGAGCTGACCTGCACGGCCAACTCAGTTCTCTCATGCTTGGTAGGAGTCTTTAGGACTGAAGGGCTATTTATTTACAAATCCAGGAAAGGGAATGGATGAAGGGCTGATTCTCTATGTTCAATCAGCAATCATTTATTGACCATTCAAGTTGTATATTTCTAGAAATGGCAAGTTTATTTATATGTATGATGCTCCATTTTGAATCCAGGTTATGGATTTGAATAGGGAAAGTTTCTAAGAATTTAAGCTTAGATACTACAAAATGGCTGCTGGGAGAAAAAACACACTTGACCAGAAATCAGGAGAGCTGGTTCTGGTATAAGTTCTAACTTTAAAAGGTTGTGTGAATAGCTGGGTATGGTGGCGCATGCCTATAGTCCCAGTGGCTTGGGAGGCTGAGGCAGGAGGACTGCAAGTTCAAAGCCAGCCTCAGAAAGGCCCTAAGCAACTTATCAAGACCCTATCTTAAAATAAAAATAAAATGGGCTAGGGATGTAGGTCAGTGGTTAAGCGCCCTGGGTTCAATTCCCTTCCTGTCCCCACCCCAAAAGGCTGTGTGATATTGGGATCAGCCAGGCTCAGGGCCTCAGGGTCAGCCTCTGTAAAATAGTGTGTTATGTGAGCGGTACATGTGCTTTCAGCCAGGATAATCTGTAGTTCTGTAATTAGCATGTTATGAAAGACACAGTGTGCTAGACCCATCTTCACCAAATTACAACAGCCCTCCAGGCTCACAGCAAGTCAGGAATGTGACAGGCACTCTTCCCAGATCCTGGCAGCTGTTGTCTGAAGCAGGATGCAATGGTACCTATAGATACCTGAGACTTTGCCTTTAAAGGAGTTCCACTAGTGCTTTCGTTGATATGAAGAAACACTGTCTAAATAAGAGCCATATTTGTGAACAAACAAAAACAAGCCTTGAATATTATGCATGATTTCACAAATACATAATCAGCAGAGATTTTCTTAAAAAAATAAACCACAACCAGAAGGTACGTTTTAAATGGACAAAGGTAGGGGTCTCTTAGAAGCCTCTGGCCGATGCAGGACGAGGTCATTGAGATCAGAAATCTCACTTGTGGTTACTAAACAGGTAACCACACTTGTCTCAGAAAAACAGCAGAGGAATAACCCAGGGGAATTTCTCTCTCTCTCTCCCTTCCATGTTCAAGGTGATGTAGTCCCCACCTTTCTCATTTGGAAGGAGAATTAAAATTACCCCTGACCTTTTCATTGGAGGAACCTTTATCTGATAAGGCTTGGGTTAATTCTTAGAAACAAATTTGTGAGCCTGAAGTTTAAAAGTGCATCCTGACATAGGGCAGTCCTTAGCCTGTGGACAAAATGCAGATCTCTCATGCTGAAAGGTTATTAACAGTCTTCCACAGAACTGAAAAATGTGTGTTCTTTTCCAGAAAGGAAAAGAACAGCATCCATAATTTATCTTTCAAAGTAAAGCGTCTGCTAGCATCTTAAAAGGAAATGTGTGACTGAATCTTTGACCAATATATTCTTTGGATGTGACATATCAAGTTATTAACTGAGAGAGGCTGAAGTAGGGCCAATAAATGGTCTGTTAGCAGCAGGAAGTTCAAATCTAATGTCTAGATGTGTCTCTATGGGTGTGTATGTGTGCATGTGTGTGCATGTGCAGTGCCCATAAGAGAGAGAGAGAGCCAGAGAGAGAGGAAGACTACTTTCTCTTTGATATTTAAATTTTTCTTTAATTACATTAAGACTTAACTCTTGGGTTGAGGATGCTGCTCAGTGGTTAAGCACCCCTGGGTTTAATCTCTGGCACCAAAATAAAACAAAACAAAAAAACCCATAACTCTTGTGACATCTTCCTGTCAGTCAGCATGTATATAAATATGTAAATCCATAACACATATAAATCTGCACTACCTTAAACATTTTCACTTCCTGTGTCCTTATTAAGTGTTTGGCTTCTGGCTGAATATGCACACGGATTATTTTATTTCATCCTCATAGCAGGCCAGTACTACTATAATTGCTCTGTTATGATGAGAAACCAAGGAGAGGCCAAATCACAAGCAGTGAGCCTTGCTCACATGGTTGATCAAGTGGTGATGGCAGAGTTCAAGTCCAGGGGTGTCCACCATCAAATTCAGGGATCAAGCTACTCGTGACCTGGTCTCCTGAGAATCTTATTTCAACAGCCCTACTATTCTCAGTGTCTTTTTGAAAAGAGATTTTTGCCCTCCTTATCTCATAATTGGGAGCTTTGCATTTCCCACAGAAACAGCTATCATTTTGTTCTTGGCCTCTACTAAACCACTAGGCTGGATGTCATCTATAAAGATGAATAGTATTTGAATTTATGTGGTCTTTGTTTTTAGTGTGGACCAATCTATTAGTCAAAGACTCTGAGTTTATAACGACCTTTGCTCCTCACCTCTTAACACGCAATGTCACAGTTTCCTAGACACATGTAGAAGTTTCTGAGGAACTAAAAATATATGCAGTTTAACAAGGAACATCAGTTACTTACACCATCATAAACAAGAGCTTTCCAGGAGTGTTCTAACTTCTTCATTAACCTACATGTAAACAGATAGAAAAATAACCATGAAAATGCAGAACCACTCATATCTGATGAATTTTCAAAAACATTTTGGATGACTTGAAAATAATAAAAGACCACTTCCCCAAATGTCTCACCTGTATGATTGTAGAATGTCAATAATGCCCATAAATAAAAGTAGTTTTTCCCCCTTATGGCTTTTAGCTGGAATGCCTCCCATTCTGTTGATAGAACAAAAGAGAAAATATTTTACTGAATATTTTAAGACTAGAAAAATTAAAAATATTTATAATAAATAGATTGAAAATAAATATCTTTTATGAATTATATATGTTGATGAGAATGCACAGAAACATATATTGCTGGTGGAATTGTAAAATGGTGCAGCTGCTTTGGAAAAGAGTTAGGTAGCTCCTGAGAGTTTTAAACAGAGTTGTCATCTGACCCAGCAACTAC
>NW_025999998.1:11172001-11224790 GCF_001458135.2 Marmota marmota marmota | reverse complement strand
TTTTTTTTTTTTTTTTGCATCCAGTTAACGGTCTTCCTAGCAATCCAGAATGATGTACTTTCCCACAATGGAGAAACATCATAGCTGTCAGCTCTGAAAAGTTGGATGAGAAGAATCCAATTTAAAAATTATTTCTCTTTTAAAAGCGTGGCCAAGAACTCTTAGAACATAATAAATATTATTTTTAAAAAATGCAATGCTCTTTTTCTGATCAAAAAAATGTTTATTGTTGAGATTAAAAAATATAAGGCGCTAGAGTTGTGGCTCAAGGGTAGAGTGTTTGCCTAGCATGTGTGAGGCACTGGGTTTGATTTTCAGCACCACATATAAATAAATGGATAAAATAAAGGTCTATCAACATCGAAAAAAATAAAAAACCCATAAAACATAGAAAAGAATATAGAAAATATATTAAAAATCCACTCATAGAGTGAAGAGATAATTATTAATATTTGGTATACTTTGCAGTATGTTTATTAATCTATAAAGGGGATTATTTAATTTATCATGTTTTATAATCTGACTTTTTCACTTACTAAATGATGAACATTTCTTTCTTTTTTTTTTTTGGTACGGAGAACTGAACTTAGGGGCACTTGACCACTGAGCCACATTCCCAGCCCTATTTTGTATTTTATTTAGAGACAGGGTTTCACTGAGTTGCTTAGCACTTCACTGTTGCTGAGGCTGGCTTTGAACTCACGATTCTCCTATTTCAGCCTCCAATGCTGCACCTGGCTGATGAGCATTTCTTTACATTCAATGTACTGTGATTTTTAATAGCATGTAGTGTTTCACCATATGGATATAGGATAATTTAACTGATGATTGAACATTTAGATATAATCACAAGCAAAGATTACAACTAATTTCTTTTATAAAAGTAAAATATGCCTATGGTTTAGATATTGTTGGAGAATTCTAGAAATCAGGCCATTATAACCTCAGAAAATGATTTTTTTTCAGTCTCCTTGCTTAGCTAATACATGCACCTGATAAAGTTAACCACTTCAATAATTATTTTGGTTGTAATTGCTTCCATTGTCAATATGCACTTTACACATGCGAATGAATCCTGCAGTTGCCATCACATCTGGCTGAGGAGAGAGACCACATCTGCCAGGGTGTAGGACTAGATCAACAGAATCCCCTCATGCAGATAAAAAGAGCTCGGAATTGTGAACACCATTCCTATCTTGTATTTGCTTAAATATATGTGTATTTCAATCCAAAGTTTATTCTTCCCTCTTATGGTTGATACTTTGAATATGTAGTAAATGGGAGCAGAAACATTTTTGACCATTTTTGGAAAATGCAGACATCTGAAAAAAGAAATTTTGTGGGTGAAAGAACAACAACAACCAGGACACTGTCACTTGTCTAGTTATCCTTTGATGAAGAGAAATGAAGGCTGGTTGTACGGATGTTAGTGCCAAGTAGGAATCCATTCTCAGAATGCCATCTATTTCCATGTACCAGGTGTTAAGTGCTTCAGTGCTGAGGGGGGATGTGACTACTTATAATTACCCAGTGGGGCAGGGCTGTCACAATCAGGGTGGGCATGTGATTGCACTTACGTGTCTGGGTTCTCTGCGATGATCCCATCTCCAGATTTCCCTGGACCTTGGATGGATTCCATGGCTGTTGAATAGAGAACTTTCTGCATCCCAGGCCGCTTTGGATCAGGCACATTTTGTGAGTTCTCCTCCTCTTTGTCTTTAAGGGAATGGTCCAAGATGTGGATTCCCAGCAAAAGGCTGTAGTCCATGATTTTGAAGCTTTCCAGCACCTGAAGAAGAAAAAGACCCAAGAAGCCAGTTAACCCAAATGGCTTATAAGCCTCATCTGCATGGAATCAGAGAGCTCTAAATATGTAGATGCACTGCTCTTGCATCTCTCCCGTGGAGTGGCTGGTGGAGGGAAAAAAATCCCAATAAAAACACTTGAGGTTATTATTAGGCCACACGCAGAAAGGACTGGTACAGTGGCTGCAAGATGAAATTTTTATGCAAATCTAAAGCAAGCACATCTTTTCTTAAACCTCCGTGAATGTTTTTTATTATCAGCATTTATTGAAAACTTTCCATGCACCAGGTGCTAAGTGCTTCACTTGCATTCAATCCTCATAACCACTTTATGATTTGGGTACTATTATTGGCTCTATTCTAGAGACCAAAAAAATAGAAAAATAAAGCAATTTGCTCAATAACACACAGCATGCGACAGAGACCTAAGTGGTCAACTCCGGCATTCACACTCTTAATAAGCTCTAGAGTAGAGAAACCAATGGCCAATTGTCTCTACAAGCTTGTAACTTCCTCAGCATGAAGACTCAGCTGGAATGTGTGGTTGCTTGGATTCTGTCCTCAAAAATCTAACTCTTGCTAAGTTTATTGGTTTCCTTTTCAAAGCCTGTATCTCAAGGTTGCTAGTTTCCTGTAGTCAGTCTTTTAAAAATATATGATCTCAACAAAGAATAGGACTTAATGCTTAATTATCCAAACGGCAGAGAGTGAGGAGGTGAAGAAATTAAAAATAATTGAATATATCTAGAAAAAAAAAGAGATAGTAATGCCCTGAAAGAAAAATGACAGGTGACATGGACTAGATAAGAGTCCTTCAAAATGGTTTCAGAGTTCAGGGGGCTTTGACACTGGGAACCCTTCCTAGGTAGACAAAGAATGTTCAGAAAAAGTGTCTGAATATTGGGTGTTTTCCTCTATAAATTTTTTTCCTACTATTGTGTATATAATTCTCCCCTACAATGAACTCTTTTTTTCTTTTTATCCCAGCCCTTTTTATTTTTAATTTGGGAAGGGTCTTACTAAGTTGCTGAGGCTGACCTTGAACTGGCAATCCTTTTGCCTCAGTCTCTTGAGTTGCTGGGATTACAGGCGTGCTTGATGGTGCCTGGCCAGCTTCTCATTCTTCTTAAACTCAACTGTTTTTGGTCAGATATTCATGATATATTAGAGAAGGGATAAGGTCTAGGGACTCAAAGACCTATCAGTGTCACTTCATGGATGGTATCTGACAAAGACTTTGGGTTATATATATATATATATCTCTATCTGTATGTATGTACACAGTCTTCAAAAGATGGTTTTCCTTGGGTAGGCATCTTAGCCATTAATGAGGACACCTGAGAGGGGGCTGTGAGTGTCCAATACCATGAAATGGTCCCCCTTCATCTTTCAAATTACTAAGTTTGTACTTTCAGAAAGGAGGCAGACAAGAGGAGATGAGAATAGAAACTCATTATTTTAGAAGTTTGAGACATGGAATTTTCTAACCCAAGAGATCTGACAGTGGTCTGATAGTGATATGGAAGCAGCCTCCCTAACCTAAGAAGTGCAGTCAGGATTGGAGGAGGAAGGAGAAGTGACAGGTAATACTTCTCTGACTATTGACCCAATGCCTGAGGATCAGTCAGTTCTCCATGGCGGGGTCTTGCCCTGTTAGAAGCAGCAAGACCATGGAAAACAAGACTGTTTAGTGTCAAGCAGGCAGGGACACAGCCTCTTACCAGTGTTATTTTGGCCAATTTTGATTTTTCTAAAATTTCTGGGTTTGTGGTTACCCATAGTATCGCCTGGATGTTCAACAGGAAACGACAGGCCTTCAACCCTGAATTCTGGTCAATGGCTCTAAAATGACTGCCTTATAATCTTTATGGAGAACATTCCTGGTTTCATCTGGTAAAGACTCAACCATGTTTCCCTGCATAGCCCACAGTACTCATTTGTAAATGATTTTTTTTTTCCAAAGTAGTGAACTGGCCTCAAAAACAAATTCTAATTAGACTGTAACAACACTGTGGATGTTCCTAACAGGCACCTGGAATCATTTCCTCTAGCTAGGAGTGGTGAAGACTGAAAAACAATCCTGACATCATCTTGTTTATTTCATTTTTCTCTGCAAAGTATCTGCAAATTAATTCTGCTTGTTAAAAGGCCTTCTTTATAAGACATTTTTCTTATATTTATTTAACGTAAACTGGTTTGGATTTGCAGTCCCATTTACTGTCCTTAGGTCAATTTTATAAGTGATAAGAAGTCAGGCTGTGGTCCAACTGTAACTACAGCATAGAGTAAGAAATGATCCTGATCATTTAAGCTGTCAAATACTTTTCTAGGTTGGTTGGTTTGTTGTGCAGTGCTGGGGACTAAAACCCAAGGCTTCATACAGGCTAGGCAAGCACTCTACCACTGAGCTACCTCCAGCACTTTTTATTTTATTTTGAGAGAGGGTTTCGCTAGTTGCCCAGGCTGGCCTGGAACTTGGGATCCTCCAGCGTCAATTTCCCAAGTAGCTGGATCATAGGTGTGTATCACTGCATCTGGCTCTGGGTTTATTATTATTATTTTTTAAAAGAATAACCTTCATATGGAGAAGAATAGTAGTTACCAGGGTCTTCGAAGGGTGTGAGGGAGAGGTGATGGAGACAGGATGGATAATGGACACAGGAGGAAGAACTTCTAATATTCTATAGATGAGTAAAAGAACTAACTCTGTTTGACAACAATTAATTATATATTTCAAAATATCTAGTGGAGAGGATTTTGAATGCTCCAAACAGAGAAATGATAAATGTCTGAGAAAGATGTTATATACCCTGATGTGATCATTATACATGAATCAAAATAAAACAATATACTCCATAAATATGTACAACTACTATAGCCAATTAAAATAAAAAAGTACATTTTAAAAATCTTCAAGAGAAACTTAGAAAAGGCTGTAAAAAGAGATTCATTTCCTCTTTACTCTTATATTGGATTGTTAGCATCCTGGAAGGTAACTGAATTGTTCTTAGGAGGACAAGGTTCCTCCTTTCAGAGTGGAAGGCTTAAAAAAGAAATTCTATTCCCATTATGTGAAAAGTTAATCATAAATCTTAGGTTTTTGGTTAGGCAGAAATCACCAGCCACAAAAAATGTCAGGAAACAAAAAGACATATATATATATATATATATATATATATATTTTAAATCAAAATTTAAAACTTCTGTAATGGAAAATTCTGGGAGTAGATTTTTAATTATGTGTTTTAAAGTTTTGCATCAGTTAGGAACAAAATAGTTCCATTATTCATATCCTCCCAGTTCTTTAATTAAAGGAATTAATAAATCTGCCAAAAACTTAACATGCACAAACTGCAAGAGTGAGCAACATTTGGTGACACAGCAGAGGATCCAGTTCGTCACTTGGGTGCACATTTATTTCCAGAATGTCTGCCTGACCTCACAGCTGCTGGTAGATTCTGTACCTGTGCATTTGCCATTCAAAATGTAAGTTACAATGCAAACACAGGTGCCTTTCCATCTAGCTTGGGCACTTCTTTACCTTCTCACTTATAAAGTAAAATATCAGAGATCATTCCCACAGCTACATAAAACTGGAAGCAAGTTGGAATACTGCAGTGCTTTTTATTGTCAAGGTCAGAGAGATTTCTTTCTCTCTCAAGGACTATTTTAAGTCAATAATATCATTGAAAGACTGAGTGTAAGAGATGATGACTCCTGAATGAGGTGGGAGCAGCAGGGAGTCGGAGGGAGAGGTGGATACATCTGGGAATCTTTCAGACGTAAATTCCAACTACCATCTTTCTAGAGACAATTCCTAAATTGCAATCTTTGGTTTGATCTCATCCCTAGCTGCACCCCAGTGGCCTTCTGGATATCCCTAATCTCCCACCCAGGGTCACATTGGGACCTTATTTTGCCCTGAAGCAGTTCTTTCTCTTCATTTCCCTTTTTCATTTGAAATCACTCTAATGATTTTTACTAATGTAGATTTCAGATTCCTCTTCCTTTAATTAAGTTGTCCAGTCTTGCAACTTTTATTATCAAAACATTCCTTCTCTGTAATGACTCATTTTCAACTTCCCTTTAAGATCCATTCTTGACCCCCTTGCTTTACCAGGTTCACAATAACCCCCCTTCTTAAAGCTTGTCATTTCTTGTGCCAATGCCTCTGTTTGGCCCTGAAGGTCCTTGCTACTATGGCCCCTACCAACATCTCTTTGTTTACTGCCATCCCAGAGATACTTCCCCATCTAGTCAAACTGAAATTCTTTAATTATCCCTAAATGTGCTCTTAAGATGCAAGCCCTGATATTTTGCTCATGCTATTTCTTCAGGAAGGTTCTTACTATCTTTCTAATTCCCACTGTTGTTTTTTTTTTCCCTTTTAGAGCCTAACTTAGCTTACCTAAATGAAAATTTTATTAATGATGTCAACAAATTGTTGGGAATATGTCTTCCCTCAGAAAACCCAACCACGTGATCATAATCAGTGTTCCTCCATGATTTAAGAATCTACCTCAGGTTTTATCTGTTATTTTTTTTTCGATACGCACAAAACTGCTTGGCTCACCAAAGGCTAGTTTTACACTGTGTTTTCTGTTGTGTGCTCTGAACATAGTAGGAATGCACATTTGCTATGTTGCAAATGTAAGTAAAAATCAAAATATTCTGCAGCAAAGAAGTTCTACCACTACATTCTTCTGTCTTAAATATAAGAAGTTGATACTTGTGCATCGTTATAATGCCTGTGAAAATTTTTTAGCACTGAAAACATTTATTGTGATTATGTGTTGTGTTGTCAAAAAAATAAACATAAAAGCCCACAATGTTTCCAAACCTACTTACACTGTAGGAGCTGTATACGTTCTGTGCCAAGGGCAAAACTCAAGCTAATATTGACAGACTCTTTTAATGTACTGTTTGATAGGCACACAACCCAATGGCAGATCAAAGGCAAGTTGTTTTGCTATAAGCTTGGCTGAGCTTTGATTCCAATAAGAGTTTACCATGCTTATCTTTGGGAAACTGCTGCTGGGACAACATGTTACAGGTTGGTCAACTGCAGACTCTTTGACTACCCCAAAATGCTTGGGGCTGGCTTTAAGATGGAAGATCTATTCTGTAACACATCCCAGGGCTTTTTCAGTTTTCCTGTTATCGGTTCCTTTGCTTTCCAATAATGGAGATTTCTTGGAAAATTGGGAATGGAACCACCATTTGACCCAGCTATCCCTCTACTCAGTCTATACTCAAAGGACTTAAAAACAGCATACTACAGGGACACAGCCACATTAATGTTTATAGCAGCACAATTCACAATAGCTAAACTGTGCAATCAACCTAGATGCCCTTCAATAGATGAATGGATAAAAATAATGTGGCATATATACACAATGGAATATTACTCATCAATAAAAGAGAATAAAATCATGGCATTTGCAGGTAAATGAATGGAGTTAAAGAAGATAATACTAAGTGAAGTTAGCCAATCCCAAAAAGACAAATGCAGAATGTTTTCTCTGATATAAGGAGACTGATTCATAGTGGGGTGGGTGGGGGGAGCATGGAAGGAATAGACGAACTTTAGATAGGGCAGAGGGGAGGGAAGGGAAGGGAGGGGGTATGGGGTTAGAAATGATGGTGGAATGTGATGGACATTATTATCCAAAGTACATGTATGAAGACACGAACTGACGTGAATATACTTTGTACAACCAGAGATATGAAAAATTGTGCTTCTATATGTGGAATAAGAATTGTAATGCATTTCGCTGTCATACATAAATAAAAAAATTAATTAAAAAAAGAATGCAAAGTTAAATTAGCATAAGACTGAAAAAGGACAATCCTTGGGTGAATCCAAAATGTCATTGAAAACAGCTGCATTTAAAAACTGGTACCAGCACCAGAAGATATTAACAGTGGTAAAGACAATGCAACTCGAGCTATCTCTAGCTCGAGACTAGACTTTGCCTTATGCAAAGTCAAGAAAGATGATGGTTCTACAAGAAGAGGAGATGCTTTATTAAGTGAATCTTAAGTCAGCAAGACTTCTAATAATTTCCTACATCACAGGGGTTCTTACAAAAAGTAATCAATTCTGCATAACTATTTTATTGTACGCCTACTATGTGTCAGACACTCTCTTGTTTCAAACTCTCTTGTACATTCTAGCTAATAAACAATATAATTAGAAATCCCCTATTTTAAGAATGACTTTGTGACTTTTTCTGGTAAACGGTTGGAACTGGAGATTATCATGATAGTGAAATAAGCCAATCCCACAAAACCCAAGAGAGAATGTTCTCTCTGATATGCAGATGTTGACACTAAACAAGGGTCAAGAAGAATAGAAGTTCAGTGGATTAAACAAAGCAGAATGACGGGAAGGGGGGGATGGTAATAGGAAAGACAGTAGAATAAATCAGACATAATTCCCAATGAATTAAGGATCTGGTCATTGGTTATCAACATCTCTAACATCACATAAAGAAAGGCATTTTGATATTGTGTGCCTTCTGATGGGAAGAGACAGTTTATCTGAAGTCAAACCTCTAGGTGACCAAACCTCTGGGCCCAACAACCAATTTATAGAAAAAGTAGATGAGAGAGGAGAATGATAAATGAAACCAGAGATGTAATTACCAAAATCCAGACTCTGAGATAAACAACCCCATTTCTCTAATACCTTCAAAATAATTAATTTTCAAAATGAAAATTAAGAGTGACAGTGGGACTTAAATAGACTTTATCTCAATGCTGATCCAAATATTTTTTTCTGAAACAGTTACAAATTAGAACACTATTTGATGATTAGTTAGAATTATTAATATTTTAAATGGATGATATTGGCATCTTAGTTTTTAAAAAAGGGGTCTTTAGCATTAAGGGGATTTTACTAAGATATGTATGAATAAAATGATGTGAGACATGGAATGTGCTTCAGATTACATGGGGAGTGAGGCAGTAAAATGAACCAGAGTTTTCTGAGTTACAAATTGTTAAAACTGGGCCCAGCACAAGTGTGTGTGTGTGTGTGTGTGTGTGTGCTATTTATAATATTCTGTTCACTTTTATATATGTTTGAACTTTTCAAAAATAAAGTTTCATATACTGTTTGAAATGCTTACATGAAGTACATTGCTATTCTTGTTAAGAGTTAACTTACCACCATCTCTATTGATGTTAGGGTAGAGATGGCACAGATGAAAATAAAAATTAGTAATCTGGGATCTTAAGTGAAGTAGTAAAAGCAGAAAATTGGCTACATTTTATACTCATCTCAACTGATCATTCTTTGATGGAGGATCTAAAGAGTTAACCGAAAGTGGAGTTGACAGGAAGCTACATCAATGGCTTCAAGTAATTTTTCTAGCTAATTTATATTAGTTTAGTTCTTGAACAAGAAATTAATGATTGACACAGAACATTTGTGTTAAGCCAATAAATAAGAAAATTCAAAATAGTATCCCAGACATTTTATGCAAATAGACATTCCTGGAAATAGTGGTTTAGGGAAAAATGAATCTAAGGGTCTGCTATTCCTCACTAAGCAGGCCCTTCAGAGCACAGCGTCAGAATTACTTATATGTGCAAGTCTAGTTAGAGCTGAATGCTGGCTTTTTAATTTAATCTAATTTCCTCAATAAAGCTCAGAGTGTTCTTTGCTAACGTAATGAAGAGAAAATACAGGCTGTGACAAGACATAATTTTGGCTGGTAAAGCAGAATGAAATAAATATTAAGCTCTTAGCCTAGTTCTGGCAATAATGTATTTTGTACTGAGTCTAATGTGTGATTTAGAACTCTGGACTCTGCTGGATTAACCTGTACCAAGACCTTTTCCCTCCTCACTTAAAAAGCTTCATGTGATAGAAGCATACTTATATGCATTGAAAATAGTCATCCATCATTTAAAAAGATCTTACACACACACACACACACACACACATAACACACACACACCAATCTTTATAGCAGTTTTTCAAAGGACAAAAGTGAGGATAGATGTACTTCCTGGTTTGTAATACTAAATTTGAGAATTTCTTTGAAGGAAGCACACTGGTGAGATCAGAGGGACACTCACTTGCAGGAGAGAAGGACATATAAAAAGTGTTGACCGGTCCTGGCAGGGATGAAGAGCCATACATGCAGGTCAGGGCCTCTCAGAAACCAGTGTGTGGTGATATTTCTGGAAGCCCCTGGCTCTTCCCAGGCAGTCTTGCAGGCCCTGTTCTGCCAGCTCTGTGGGTGCTCTGTACACGGGCACTGCAGGCTGAATGAATAAAAGAAAGCCCTACAAGATGAAACTGATTTTATGCTTTGGTGTAAGTAGCCTAAGTTGAAAGCTTTTGTGGGGAAGACAAGGTTGCATTTGTCAGTACACAATAAACTGTGTAATGAAGATACCACACAAAGCATATTTCTGAGCCATTTGCTCAACTCTGTGATCTTTCCCCCATTCTGAAAACTTCAAATACACCTAAGTCTCTGCAACTCAGTCTTTTATCAGATTCTAGAAGTTCTTCTCAAGATATGCAACCTCAACTTCATTTTTGAAAATGGCTGCGATTTGCTGCCCCTTCACTCCTTTGGTTCAGGTTTTGACAACACTGTTCTAATTCTTATCATGATCCCTGTGACTGGCTTTGAGGGCACTCACCACTGGATCTACAGCAACAACCTCAAAGCCTTTCCACATATATCTTCAAAGCCAGAGTTGCTCCCATCAGCCCCCTGTGGCCCCTGTCCTTTGGCCTGCAGCTCTCCTCTGGCTTTCCCAGGATCCCCTGCAGGGAGGGGGAAGTGGTCTGTGGGGACATTTCCTTCCCTTAGCTCCCTTCCCTCAGATGCTGTGTGGACCTCCCATTTGGGACCTCCAATGACCTTCCCTCTACCCTTAGGGCCATCTACGAAATCAAAGACTGGTAGGTTCTTCTCTTACAAAAGCAGGAAACACTTGTATACCCGGTACAGCATCATTCTCTTCATAGGCCCAAAGACTTCAGCTTCCATTAGCCTGAGTTTTCACATATTTCAACTTCTAGGTGACAAGTGACTAAAAAATAACTATCTAGACACGTGACAACAACCATAGCCACAGCCACCACCATGACAACAAACTCAGGAAATACTTCAGCCCTTAATCTTGAGGTAATATTTCTTTCAGGAAGAAAAGGAAAAGGAGTTTACTTCTCAGGGATCAGGAAGGTATTTTTGTATTTATTTATTTATTTTTTTAGTCTCTTGTTTTCATCTTTCTGGAGAATTTTTTTATAATGCTTCTGTTGATTTGAAGGGAGGGTTAAAAAAAAAAAAAAAGCCAATAAGCAAAACCCCGCTACTGGCTTGAAAATCCTTCAGTTTCTGTAGTTACTGAGAATTCCCTAAAGCTGCTCTCACAGCATTCAACATCACACATCTAGTTCCTGATCTCCTTCTCTAGCAGATTTAAAAAACAATCAATTCCACTGTAACCATCACATTTCTCAGAAAGTAGTCATGCTTTTATGTTAATAGGATTTCATGGGCACACATGTTGGTAAGAGTTGGCCAGTGTCAATGGGCTTGATTATGCTTTTCATTACCTTTAAAAAAATTAATCTTTAGATTATTTATTTTACATTGTATTCTTCAGTCATGGCATGGTTTTCCTTCCTTTGTCCCTCCTGGAAATAGGTTGCAAATTTCATGAACTCATTGTTCTGTACCAACCAAGGTGTCTACTTTGACAGAGCCTCTTCCTGACTCCTACTGTGTTTTCTTGTCAGAGCTGGAAAGACCAGTCACGGGCACTTCAAGCCTTTGATGTCTATATCTGTTATGACTTAAGAGCTTTCATTTCAGTGGACTGTCTCCCATTGCCCCTGTGAGCTCCTTAAGGAGAATGAGAGGATGGAGGAATAGGACTTTGCAGGTAGACACACATAGGTGAGCCCTGGATCCAGCAGTGTGAACCCTGAAGACCAGGGCAATCTCAACCCCTCCTCAGTCTTCTTTATCTGTCAAAAGGGAACCAAGGCACTCATTTCATAGAGTTGTTATAATGAGAGAATCTACCTATAAGGTTGAGTCCTGCTGGCTCAAAGCAATCCACAACAAACATTAACTGAGCCTAGGAGAGATGTCCTTAGTGCCCATGAAATTATGCACTGCATACACTGTACTGTATAGATCTATTTGATGATTACATATTACATATGGTGCGTTTCAATTATTAAGCTACTTAGGTATCTATGTGTTATATGTGAGAGGAAACCTGTGTCTACTAAAAACTAGAATGGGTAGTTTTGCAAAATACTGAGAATTACTTGTGTGGTTCACATGGAGATATCTCTTAGTAGAAAGTCAGGCATAAAAGAATATTTTGATTTTTGCAGCCACTCTGCCACATCTCACACTGATCATATTCTCTTTTGTTACTGCCAGCAGGAGATTCTTTCCTGCTTTTCCTGTTCCTATTTCAGAGCTAACCTGCAGCAAAGGGCAAAAACCTGGACAAAGAACAGGTCCATTCCAAGAGTAGTGAACAGTGTGGTGTGTGGCCAGTCTTAAACGGGGACATCAATCATGACCTAAATGAGAAGACTGGGGAGTCAGCACAGTTGTAATTTACTAAGTTACTGACCATTAACAAACATTGGCCAAATGAGCCAAACAAGTTTACATCAAATAAATATACAAAAATTTATAACATTGACACAATTGACTTTGGTTTTCTTTCATAACAAATTGTGTACAGGTTATTATCAAAATCTACTTTTATGCATTTATTGGTTAGGTAAGATCCACCATTTCAAAAAGTGTTGGTATTGTTAGCTCCTAGGGTTCATCAGAAGACTGACACCAAGAGAACTGTGGAATAGAATTGTCACACAGGCTAAAGGATGGGAAAACGAAACCACACAGTTCTTGTTCTCAAAGAGAGCAGATTTTAGTAGCAAACATTAAATATGAAATCAAGCAATTATAATGTAAAAATACCAATGGCTACATAATAGATTTACATGAAGTAATATGAGAATTTAGTTTCATAGAAATGTTTATTTTTAATACTTATTTTTATATTTTATTTAATTTTGGGAGGGAGTATTGGGATTGAGCCCAGGGGCACTTTATCACTGAGTTACCTCCTTTACCCTTTTTATTCTTTGAGACAGGGTCTTGCCAAGGTTGCTGAGGCTGGCCTTGAACTTGTGATCCTCCTGCCTCAACCTCCTATATTGCTGGGATTACAGGTGCATTCCACTGTGCCTGGCTAAAAGTGTTTATTATTAGAAATACATACTCTAAGCCTCTTCTTTGGAATTCCGGTCAATTGCATTAAATCCCATGGACATAATAGCAGTCACTAGACTTAACTGTAAGTTTTTCAGCTTTGCTTTTATTACTCTTTCCAATACACCCAAAATTGCCCTTTCATTACTTTTATCCTTTGCTTTTCTGGAGAATTTATACTTAGGCAACTTTTACAAAAGAGACTTCAATACATACTGATCAAAATAACTGAATAAAAAATAATGACAATAGCAAATGCTAGCAAGTAAGGGGACAAAATGGGTCACTCATACAGCTCTGGTGGGAATGTAAAATGATGCAGCCATTCTGGCAAAAAAACTGTGCACCAATGTTCAGAGCAGCTTTATATGAAATCTCAAAAACCAGAAGAAAACCCACATGTTCTTAAGAAGATAAATATTAAATGGTGGCATATTCATATCATGAAATATCATTCAGCAATAAAAAGAAACAAACTATTGATACAGATAATCATGTGGATGCACCTCAAGGGCATCAGGCCAAGTGGAAAAAGCCAAGCTCAACAGTCCTACATGTTATGATTCCATTTGCATAGTATTCTTGAAATGCCAAATTAAAGAAGTATAAAATAGATTTGTGCTTGCACAAGGTTAGGCAGGGTTTATGGAACAGGGAGGTAGCCATGGCTGTAAAAGGGTAGCCTGGGAGATCTTGAGAAGGAGTGACTCTGCATTTGCCTGTGGTGGAGGTGGTTATATTAATCTGCATGTATATGTTAATTGCACAGAATCCTCCCTCTAATACCCACATGTGCATGTAAAATTTATAAAATTTGAGAAATCTGAAAAACATCACTAGCTTATATGTGAATCAATTTCTGGGTTGCAATACTATGCCAAGGTCGTATAAGATGTTTCCATTGGTGGAAGCTGGGTAAGGGTATATGACATCTTTCAAATGAACCTACAATTATGTAAAAAAAAAAAAAGAGAGAGACATAACTTAAAAAAATTTCTTCCAAATATGACAATGTTGTAATTTCTATCCTCATTGGGAAACTCGGCTTGTCTAGTTACATTATCTCTTAGACTAGGGAAAGGATGGCACCATTCTACATTCCTGGGAACTCTTAATATCCCTTCCAGCTCAATCTTTGATTCTATGAGTGAGTTTTATTTAGTAATTTGTACACCAATTTAAAATGTGCTTCATGTAAATACTGTTATGTTATCAAAATAAATAATATTATAGGTAACAAAACTCAAAATATAATGCAAAGTAGTGGAGCAAATCATATACATCATGGAATTATAGTGTTTGTAAAATCTACTTTGAAAGATAGTGAATTCATCTGTACCTTCTATTGTAAAGAAGCTCAGAGGTATAGAGTCAATGATATCCCTGTACCCTTTTCATTTTATGGTTGAAGCCTAAGAATAAAATCTAATTTCTTATTGATAAAAGGAAAGAAGTTAAGTTTAAACATCACCATTACTAAGAGATGTACATCTATTTTATTATTTATGAAGTACTTTTTCCTTCCCAAGGATAACTGGGAAGGCAATCAATATAAATACCAAAGGAAAAAATAAACTAAATTAAGTGCAAACATTAACTCTAAACAAAAGTATAGCTGAAGGGTAAGCCCAAGCCATAATGACAAATTGAGGATCATATAAAATAATCCTTAGTGTAACTCATGCAAACATGCCCATAGTTGATAGAAATCTGTTCTATAAATTGAATGCTGCAAAAAGTTCCAGTATTCATTCATTGCTTTCATTCAATTCTGAGGACTTATTAATATTTATGGTAACAATGATTTGTGTGAAAAAATAAAATTGATTCCACACTATTTAAAAATTAATAACTTTGCTGCTCAACAAAAAATGATAATAAATGTAAAATAAGTCATTTAGATCATTAATTATCAAGACTTTGTCTGATATGACTCCCACTTGAAGGATTAGGAAAAATTTGGACTATAAACACAAGTTCTCACTAATATACTTTGTCTCCATGTCATTCCCCCAGAGTTATCAAAAAATATTACAGGGTGTAGTGATTTGTCAACTTAATTAAATGATACGGAATTTTACATTTTTTTTGTAGATAAATCATATCAGAGGAGAAATAACCACAGTAAATTAAAAATGAATACTAAAATAGTTCATAATTGTTCTTCCAAAACTAATAAATAAAATTTCAATTCAAAAGAGTTTCATCATAATCAAATGTGTACTGAGTGTATACAGTAAGCTAAGAACTGCAGAGGCAGAAAGGGACAAGGAATGGGACATTTACAGTCTTGCTAGACAGAGAGTATATATACCTAAAGGAGACAGGGGCCAATATTAAATGACGTCTAATGACCATTTATAACATTGCTTCCATGGGGAAATCACTGAAATATAAATACACTTTTTCCCAAACAAATGACTCAATATGAGGACAGCCAGTACAGTTTTTCAGATAATCCCAAGTGAATCAAATGGAGATCAGCTGCTTTATTAAACCCTCAATGCCATATTTGGCAGGCATTACAGCGAAACTAAATACTTCCTTCCAAATAGGCAAGAGTTGAAAAACAGCTAGATACACAAAAGTCAGCAAAGACAGACTTATTGGAGGTGTACTCAATCTTGTCTCTTTATCCTCAGACAGCTCACAATTCCTTTGTTCAAATACATTTTCCAAAAATCATTTACAAAGTACCTACTAAGCACCAAGATGTAAACAAAGACAGATTGAGGTGTGATCTTTAGGCTTAGGGATCTGCCTACGAAAGAAGAACATGTATGAAATCTCACGAAAGAGGTAAGACTAGAATGCGTAGCATGGGGAACACACCGTGGTGGTTGTGAAGGAAGAGATACCCGAGTAGTTCTGAGATGAGTAGGTGAGGGCGGTAGAAGAGGGGAAAATGGTTGAGCAGAGTGAAACATGCAGAAAGGCCCATACTTTTGGAGAATGGCCAATAGATCAGAATAGCGATGCTCCAGGAGAGAGAAGGCTGAAGAAGGAAGCTGAAGGAAGCTGAAGGAAGCATCAGAAACCATGGCAAGGACCAGATCAGGAAGTATCTTATTGTTCCAAGCTAAGAAGCCCCAGCTTTAGCCAGAAGACAGTGGGGAACCTTGGCCAGGGAATTGCAAGAGGCTGGCTGTCTTCTGATCAGAGGGTCACTCTGGCATCAGTGGTGGGGATGAGTTGGAAAGCAAAGACACTGAGAACCAGTGAAAAGGCCACTCAAAACTCCAGGTGATGAACAACCAGGGTCTCAATAAAGGAAATAGCTATGCACACAGTGAAGAGGGGCAGGTCCACTAGTCATTTAGGAGAAGACGGATGGGAGATGATGGTTTACTGCATTGGAAAAAGAGGGAAAGGAAGGAGAAAAGGGTACCTTTAGAGCACTCATTAGGGCAACTGGCTGCACAATGCTCATGTTCTCTGGGTCAGGAAGACAGGAAGAGGCAGAGGCTTGGGGGAAGATGACAGAACACCTGGGAAGAGCAGTTTTCAAACAGGATGTGCATCTCAGCTTGTCTGGAATCACAGAGAATGATTTGGATAAATCCTACTCCCTGTTTGTGATGGCAAGTGACCTTGATGCTCTCGTACTTGCCATTGTTACCGCTCTTTCTCCTGGGCCAAGTTCACTTGTGACTGTGGATGGCCATCACAGCAGCAGACAGAAGTGTCTGAAGACCAGGTGGAGGGGACAGTTATTTATATCCATTTCCTCCAGGCACAGTGACTAGGAAGCATCAAAGTGGAAATTGGGGAGAACCCAAGATCAGGAACCTTCCTTTGAAAATATCCCATTGTTTGATGCCTGTTGGGAACTGGGCTCTGCAGCATTGAAGCAAAAAACAAGATCAGTTTTCTGGAGTAGTTCTTCATTAGTGCTATGTGTGAGAGCTGGCCAGGGATGGAGCACCACAAGGGCTGGCTTATACACAGTGCTCACCAGTGGGTTGGAGAAGCCAGGTGAAGACACCAGGGGGCTGTGGGGAGAGGATGGCACTCGTAGAGAGGTCTCACTATGGGATGAGGCTGAGCAATCCTTTTTGATGCAGAGTCTAGAAACAGCAGCTCTGATGGGAATCAGGAGGCAGTCCAAGGAGAATAGGGAACATGAGCTGGCTCAGTGAGTCATGAGGGATCTTCTGGACAGCTCTCAGGCTAAGGGACAGGGAATCACAAGGTCTGAGACGGCAAGCCAGAATAAGAAAGAGGAGATGGAGGGTGGGCAGGAAGCAGGGGGAGGTCGGCAAGAGGTTAGGAAGCTTAACGTATCCGTCTGGGGAACAACAGAAAAGCTGGAGTCCAAAGGTCTGGGATTCTCGGATTTGCTACTTTTAAGCCCTTAAGAGGATGTTGGCACCCTCAAAAAGGGTCTTCTGACATTATTTAGCCAATTTTCTCTCCCCAACTATTAACTGCTTCAACACCAAAGAACTATAGTTCCTAGAACATGTCAGGCTATTTCGTGCCCAACTGACATTGTTCTCTCTTACAAATAGGCTTCTCTACTGCTTTGCTTACCTGGAGACTCCTCTCATGTGTCATTGCATGCAATACACTGCAGGCAATTGATCAGAAACATGGAGGTCATTTGCCTCATGTTGGCATGTAGTCTAATTGTAATACTTGTCCGATAAGTGAATGAAAGGCTATATCCTGATATACGTCTAGCTCACCTTTCTCTTGCTGGCATGCTGACACAGTAATGCATTCCCTTGGCTGGTTTGTTTCTGGAGTCTTAAGAGAATTTTTTTTTTGGGGGGGTACCAGGGATTGAACTAAAGGGCACTTAACCACTGAGCCATATCCCTAGCCCTTTTATATATTTTATTTCTTTTACTTTATGTATTTATTTAACTCAGGGTCTCACTGAGTTGATTAGAGCCTCACTAAGTTGCTGAGGATGGCTTTGAACTCACGATCCTCCTTCCATAGTTTCCTAAGCCACTGGGATTACAAGTGTGTGCCACCACAACCAGCTCTTAGAGGAATTTTAACAGCACAGATTCCCAGTGTTTGGAGCCAGTAGCAGCCCCAGTCTCCCTGGATCCCTCAGCTCACTACAGCTCAGTGCTGCAAAGTGAGGGTGATTATCAGGGGGAGGGATGCTCTGGCAATGCCCAAACCATACTCCCTCTTCCAGCCATCCAGGGAGTTGGCCCTTCAGAGGATTACTTGAAAAAAGAGAGATGACTGCTGCTCCAGGATGTGGAATCTCAGCCCAGGGGGGACAGACATGAGGAAGGATGATGAACCCCAATGCTTCATGAACCACTGTATTGATGGGCATTTTTTTTTTCTGGGAAGATAGTTCACAGCATTCATCAGGTGTGAAAAGTGATCCATGACTATTAAATAGTAAGACCCATCATTGCAGAATCATGTGTTGCTCAGTGCAGCTCTGCTCCCAGAACCAGCTGCTGACTCCTGATCACAGAGGGTTGGTTATGGACAAGCAGGATGAGGGACAGGAGTCAGGTTCCTGACAGCTCAGCATTTACACGTTTCCATACTACAGGGAGAAAAGCCATTCTGAAGGTAAATGCTATGTGCAATTAAAAGAATTTCCATGAGCTATGTCTTATACAAGATCAAATGCAACCAGTGAGAAAGAGTTAGCCTCAGGATACCTCTACACTGATCTTTATGTTCCTTGGAACAATAAATGTGCCAAAGAAATAAAACAGGCAAATCTCCAGGGTCTCATTACTGATTGAAAAGTCCTGTTTAACCTTGTTCTTTCAGTATTGGGTTCAGGAAACACTATAAACAGACAAATCCTGAACAACAGCTCTTGCATTTGACCTCTCCCCCACCCCCCGCCTCCCATGGAATCATGTGATACTAGAAGACAGCAGAAAAAGGCTTTTAGTATGAAAGAGGCAAAACACACAGCATGTGCGCGCGCGCGCACACACACACACACAGAGCAAATCTAAAAGTGGACAGGCTTGGACTGAGCTCTGGGGAATTAAGGGTCACTTTTCACCCACATCCTGTAAGGGTATAAAAAACACAGGAAAGAAAGTTTCTATTAAAATGTATGTGTGTGTGTTGTTTTGTTTTTAAAGAAAAACATGAATCACCCAGATATTTAAATGGCTCTGCTGGACATTTTTTTGTTTGCTTGATTCCCACTGTTCCTCTCTGACTTCTGAAAACAGAATAATAATAAAAAGATTTACATAGTGAATCTTTAAGCTTCAGCTAAGAGCACATGCTTGGTACCCAATCAGATGTAGATTCTGTCACTGACTTGCTAGGGAACACTAGACAAGTTTCTCAACCTCTTTTAAGAATCTTCAGCAATGAAAATGGGAGCGTGACTTTAAGGGGTGCTGGGAGAACTGAATGCAATGTGCAGTAGGCAGTCTTGGGCTGCTGGCACACTGTGGCCTTCAATAAATAGTATCTGAATAATAGGAGCTGTGGCATAACAACTTCAGTGAAGAAACAATTCTAAATCACATTTTTTTTGTGTTTATGTATGTATTTATCATACATGCTATAACAGGTAGAAAGTAAAAACCCCCAAACAGTAGGACTGGGGTCCTTAGGGAGCCTCCTCTATATTTGATGGGGTGGTTGGAGAGTTTTGCTCGCTTTTGCGTGAGCTTGGTCTGGCAGAGAGGTGTCCTCCTCCCCCTGCAACATCCTGGGCCACATTCCCAGACTCATGGGAGGCCCAAAAAGCCACAACCCGGAAAACATACCAATACACCCCATATTTCCTAGTGGCCAGGCTTGTTGATTGCATCACTTCTCCAGAAAGCCTTGGTTAGCCCTTGGCCCCACTCTGCCCCATC
Source organism: Marmota marmota marmota (assembly GCF_001458135.2). Lineage (NCBI taxonomy): Eukaryota > Metazoa > Chordata > Mammalia > Rodentia > Sciuridae > Marmota > Marmota marmota. The sequence continues at coordinate 11,204,888 of NW_025999998.1, read as the reverse complement.
TTGGTTTCTGTCCACTCCCACTATGTGCCACTTATCTGAGTGGCCTGCACGGTCCTCCTACATGGATTTCACATGTCCATCATGGACATTCCCTATTTCTATGCTTTCGGTAAGTGGCAGCCCAAAGTTACATGACCACAGGTGACTTTTCCAAGGAAATCACAGCAACGATCTGGGCCAGGAAATTATATTTCCGAGGGTTTATTAATTAAGTGGCAACCATCCTTCAGAAGCTACTAGGATTGCATTTCTACCCCCCCACCCCAAAGAACTTTGACCTAATTTTGCCATGTCAGAAAAGCTTTCTCAAGGTTTTGGTCTTTCCTCTTTTTCTTTTTCCCCAGAGCATTAAAGGCTGGGGAATTCCCCCTTACTTTTGACAGTCACTCAGGTTAAGCTTGCAGAAATTGGTCTTTGCCCTGATTGACAAGTGTCATTCCTGACACCTCTTACTCAGACCTCAGAAAGGATGCCAGCAAATACGCTGCACACATCATGGTTCTGCATTCACACTGGATCTCCAAGGAGCCATCCATTAATCCCACTGAGTACATTTTCTTTAAGCTTGCCTCTTCATTCAAGATTTGTACATGGCTTTTCTTGCTAGTCACTGCATTAGACCTAAATTTCATTTGTTCCTAGTTAAACTACCTTTCCCATAGGGGAGGAAGAAAAGAAAATAAAGCAAAGCTTTCTTGTTTCATTTTGATCAAAGAAAGCTGACTTAACTTACTATGAAAATCAACAGAGATGTGAGTTAAAAGATTCAATGTGATTCTCTTATCATCTGCCATTTCCTTCAATATCAGAAGCAGGAATCAGCACCAGGATTGGGCAAGTTGGGATTCCACATGTCCATTATGGACATTCCCTATTTCTATGCTTTTGGTAAGTGGCAGCCCAAAGTTACATGACCACAGGCGACTTTTCCAAGGAAATCACAGCAATGAGTTTCCTTACCCGACAGTCTCTCTGGAGTGTCTTCATGAGCGCGTTGTACGTTTCTGTATCAAAATATAACCCTTCGTGCATGTCTTGCAGGAAATCTAAATCCTTAAACGTGGGGTTGGATTTCTCTCTCTCTTTCCGGGATGCTCTTCGCTTATAGGTGGAGCCTTTCAAGTCGTAGGTGAAGTGCATCCTCATGGAGCGGGGCAAGACATTGTTCATCACCACAATCCTGATGTTGATCCCCCCCGACTGCATGCAATAGAGTCCATAGAATTTTGGCAAAAGAGTCCTTGGATTCTGGTTTAGATTCTAGAAACAGAAAAGTGAAAAGAATATTTATAAGTTTCTATTTTTACAAAATAATGCTCCATTAAAGAAAGGTGTGTTTTCATGCTAATATAACTGAAAATGGAATGTGATAATCTTTACCAATATCCATTGCTAAAATTTCATTGTTTCTCATTTATTTCTTAAGTCTGCTTATTGAAATAGCAGCTGTGCCATTCTAAGCTCAGAGCAGTAAAAGTGGCTGAATTAAAAATGGACATAATGTCCTAAATTAGTTCCAACTAAATACAGGCAAAAAATTGATGGGTACTAGGTAGGAATGACTATTCTAAGGTGGTTAAAGAGAAAATTAATCACTGGGGTGTAAGAAATGAACATTTTAAATTTTAATAGCTCCTCCAAAACTGTCTTGCCGAATGGTGAGACCAATTTACAACCACACTGTGTAAGATGACACATTTTCCACCACATTTACCAGTACTGAATATTATGGAACCCTAACATCTTTATAAGCATGGTTGGTAAACACTGGAAACTTGTTTTAAAAAATTAAATACCCCTGATTATTATAGAAATTTAATATTTTGATGTATTTTTAGCTGCCATGAAGATAATTTTGCATTAATAGCCTTTTGCTCATTTTTCTGGATTTTTTTTTTTTTGGTTTCTTTTGAAGTTCTTGATACACTTTGGATTTCTATTGTTTTCTTCTACTATATGGTATAAATATTTTCTCCTATTGTCTTTTTTACTATTGTAAAATGAAGAATATATACCTATTTTTATGGTTTCTTTCTTATTAGTTCATTTTAGTAATATATAATATTAGGGTTTACTTTTACATAGTTATATAAGCATGGGATATAATTTGCTCTAAATGAGTCCCCAACACTTTCCCTTTCCATCCCTACTTCCATCCCCTTCTTCCCCCTTCCTTTACTTAACTGATCTTTCTTCTAGTTATTTAAGTTTTTTTTTAAATGAGCGACTTGTAGATATACATGCAGGTGGGATTCATTGTGATATACTCATATATGTACACAGGAAAGCCTGGTCAGACTCTTTCCATTGTTCTTCCCTTTTCCTGTCCCTCCTGCCTCCCTCTTAGTTCCCTTCTTCTACTCCACTGATCTTTCTTCTAATTTCATGGAATCTCCCCCTACTTTTCATTTTCTTTTTCCCCTCTTATTTTGGTCTGACTTCCACATATCAGAGAAAAATTCTGACCTTGACTTTCTCGGTCTGGCTTATTCTACTTTGCATCATGTTCTCCAATCTACCCATTCACTGGCAAATGCCATAATTTCATTCTTCTTTATGACTGAGTAATACTTCTTTGTGCATATGTATCACATTTTATTCATTCTGTTGTTGACATACACCTAGGTTGGTTCTATAGCTTGACTATTCTGAATTGTGTTGCTAAAAACATTATAAACATTGATGTGGGTGCATCCTTACAGTATGCTGATTTTAGGTCTTTTGGATATATACTGAAGAGTGAGACAATTTGGTCATGAAGTGGTTCCATTCATAGCTTTTTGAGGAATCTCCATACTGTTTTTCAGAGTGTTTTCATTAATTTCCAGTCTGACCAACAATATGTAAGTATACCTTTTCCCCTACATCCTTGCCAACATTTATAATTATTTGTTCTTGATAATTGCCATTCTGACTGAGATTAAATCTCAGTATAGTTTTGATTTACATTTCCCTGATTGCTAGAGATGTGGAACATTTTTTCATATACTTGTTGGCCATTTGTATTTCTTCTTTTGAGAAATGTTTGTTTTGTTCTTTTGCCCATTAATTGGATTGTTTCTTTGGCTTTAAGTTTTTTGAGTTCTTTATATATTCTGAATATTAATCCCCTACTTAAGGAGCAGGTAGCAAAGATCTTCTATTCTGTAGACTCTCTCTTCATGCTCTTAATTGTTTCCTTTATTTTGCAGAAGATTTTTAATTTGATGCAATTCTACTTATTGATTTTTAGTTTTAATTTTTATACTTAAGTCTTATTAAGGAGGTCAATGCCCGTGCCAATATATTGGAGCATCGAGCCTATATTTTCTTCTAGCAGTTGCAGAGTTTCTGATCTAATTCCTAGGTCTTTGATCCACATTGAGTTGACTTTTGTGAGGGATGAGAAGAAGGGGTCAAGTTTTGTTCTTCTACATATGGATATCCAGTTTTTCCAGCACCATTTGTTAAAAAGGGTATCTTTTCTCCAGCAAATGTTTCTGGCACCTTTGTGGACTATCAGATGACTGTTTTTGATGTACTTTAAAAGTAGGTGAGGAATTAAAATAGCTTCTTAAAGGGCATATGATAAAAAGTTGCCCTGTTGTCTCTGATTCTGCTCCTTCCAGTTTCCAACATTTGAGAAAATCACTATTCTAGCTTTCTTTATGTATCATTCCAGAAATATTCTGTGGGCTTACATTAATTCTGTGTCTGTTATTTTTGTTATATTGATGTTTTGCTCTTTGATGCAGTCACATTTATGTATTAATTTTCTGAGCTTTTTTTATTTTTGCTTAACAGACCATTTTTACACCCTAAGGCTATAAACTTCTATTTTCTTCCCAATTTTTAATAGTTTTGGTCATTACATTTGGTCTTTGCTGCACATGGGATGAATTTTGTATGTGTTCAAAGATCTGAGAGAAGGAATGTAATTCTTTTCTCAAAGTGGACAACCATTTATTGAATAGTGTGACCCTTTTCCAATTGAGTGTAAGTTTCTCCTGTGTCAATACAGTAAGTCAAAGACACATGGGTCTACTTCTGGACACTTCATGCTATCTATTGACCCATTTGCCTTGAACTGTGGTTATACCACATCTTTAACATTACTCACAGCCTTATAGATTTTTGATGTATGTATTATGGCAGGCCCATCATTTTTCTTTTTCTTTTCTTGAAAAATGTTTTGTTAATTCTTAGAAACTTTCCATCCAACTGTTCATTTATAAACATTTTTTTTCTTAAAATAATACCTGCTTTCTTTTTCAAATGAATCAACTTTGTTAAGTTCTGGGGAATTTCTGATTGGAGTAGATTAGAATTATAAGTTGATTTGGAGGTAAGAGAAATCTTTACAATAATAAATTCAGAATTATCTGTATATCTCTTCATTATGGCAGATCTTTTATATGTCCTTAAAATACTTTTGTAGCTTTCTTCATATCGGTTTTGTGTATTTGTTTTTATAAACTCAAGTATTTTAGAGTTCTTCTCTTTAAAACAAAAATTATTTCTGAATAGATTATAGTTCATATGTTATGCCTATTAAAGCTTGTTTTCCCAATCACAATTATAGTATGTTTTAATTTATTTACATATTTATTTTTAAAAATAATGTTCATTATAAATTATTGTCATCATGAACAGGATCTCCTTTCTTCCTTTATATTATCCAGCTTTATATCATCTATATAATAGAATACAATGGGTTTTTATATACTTATCTTATATCCTGCAAATCTGCATGACTCCTATTACCCCTAGAAATTTCTGGTTTGTTTTGTTGAAGTTCTGCTCATTTTCAACTTTGTTATTTACAAAGAACAGAAATTATTCTTTTCTTCTATTTCAGTGACTTTCAAGAAGTCATTGCCAGAATTTTGAGCAAATGTATAAGGACGGAAGACTGTCGGAGAACATCCTTGTCTTCTATTATTTCTAGAAAGGAACCTGCTTTTCTCTAAGAGATTGTAATATGAACTCTTAGAGACATGTACAATATGTGTGTTCATCTATTTATTTACTATGTTAAAAAACTTCCCTGCTAATTTTAAGATTTGTATGTAATATGTTTACTTTTGGGGCTCTTAAGTTTTCCTTAACATCTATTTGGTTAATCACATGATGTTCACATTTTTTCTTGGTAACAGATGAATTATATTGCTTGTTGTATATTACTTTTATGATGGGGATAAAACCATTTGTTCAGCTAAATTTTAAGGTTTCATTTAATTTAATTTTATTTATTTATTTTTAATTTTTTATTGTTGGTTGTTCAAAACATTACAAATTTCTTGATATATCATATTTCACACTTTGATTCAAGTGGGTTATGAACTCCCGTTTTTACCCCATATACAGATTGCAGAATTACATCAGTTACACATCCATTGATTTACGTATTGCCATACTAGTGTCTGTTGTGTTCTGCTGCCTTTCCTATCCTCTACTATCCCCCCTCCCCTCATTTAATTTTAATTAAATTTCAATAGTCACATATGGCTAATGGTGTTTATATATTAGATAATATAGTTCTAAAATAAGGGAATAGTATATCTAAGCTTAGAATTACTATAGAAGTTTAAGATTTGCTCATTTAGTAGGTTATCAGAGAGTGTGGTCAGTTTGATTATTTTTTAATTTATTTTTTAGGTGTAGTTGGACACAATATCTTTATTTATTTATTTTTATGTGGTACTGAGGATTGAACCAAAGGCCTTGCAAATGCTAGGTGAGTGCTCTACTGTTGAGCTACAATCCCAGCCACCAGTTTGGTTATTTTAAAATACATCTAAAGGCATATGCATCAAATATAATAATATGCATCTGTGGCAAAGGAATTCCAGTTGCTTATATTTTTTTTCTTTTCTGTATTTTTCTATTTTCTCTTAAGGAATAAAAGAAAAGAAATTACTTGTTCAGGACCAAAACCCTTAAAAATCTGCATCCTGTCCACTATAACTTTTATTTAGAATTTTGATTTCTGTAATTCCAAAAGAGACTAATTCACTGTATTTCATGCCATCTCTAGCAGATTTTGGAATTACAATAATATTTTTGCAAGCAAATGAGCTGTGTAGCATCTCATCCATTTTGTTTGGAAACAAAGAAGACAGTTATTGCCTCTCAGAGCAAGTGAATGGCAGAACTAGGCTTCTGACGTCAATTGTCTTCATCTAGCCATTCCAATCACAGGAATTTAATGACTGGCATTAAGATACAATGAAATCAGAGGTCTTAAAAAGACGGAAATACTTAGAAAAAGTGTTTATTCTTCTCAAAATTAGGCCAAATGTCTATTGAATTCATCTGGGCAAAGTCATTGTTCATTTGTTACTAAAATGTTTCAAGAAAGTAATTTTTTCATGTTCCATGTTTAACTATGTGATCCTAACTTCTGAAGTGTAGCAGCTAAGAATAGTTAATACAGAGCAGTTGCTGGGGCATAGTATAGGGGTTAAAATGCAGTTTCTGTTTGTACAGTTCCAGCTCTGTAGCTCTCTAACTGAATGACCCTTGCTATATTACCAATTTATCTTTGCCTCAATGACCTCATTTATAGAAAGGAGACAGATATGATGCCCAAGTTGCTATGAAGATTAAATGAATTAATGACCCCCAAACACTTAAAGCCTTACTTAACACACACTACGTAATACATGAATGTTAGCTGTTCATATTATTGCTATGTGATGGGTTCAGAGCTTGCAAGTGCATAGCTTCTTGAATCTTCCTTTATCACCATGACTATGCAAGGCAGGTACCGTTCCTCACTGACTGAGTTAGTAGATGGCTGGGCTGGGACTGGAGCCCAGGACTCATTCATGGTCACACAGTTAGTAGATGGCTGGGCTGGGACTGGAGCCCAGGACTGTGAGCTTCAACAACTATGCTCCACTACACAGTTCTAGTTCACTTTAAAAAATTTGATTCAATGAATGTGTTAGCATAATCTAAATGCAAAATAAAGTTCACCAAAGAGAAAGAAGCATGCCAAGGAGTGACTGAAACAACAACAAAAACTGTTGAGGAAATAATGAAACCCAAAACTGAAGTTTTAATTATATGCAGTTGCTTACCATGTAATAGCCTGGCAGTAGCTTCTGAAGGAACTCAGCTTCTTTATGCTGAACTGTTTTGATGATAAATTCATCATCACTGGTCACAAAAAACAAGGATCCACTGGCTCCAGGGTTAGACAGCTCTATTAGAGGTTCACTGCAGATGGAATACTAAAACAGTAAAAAAAAAGTAAATAAATAACATTTAATTAATTGATCAATTTTTTTGTGCGTGTGTGTGTGTGTGTGTGTGTGTGTGGTGCTGTGGATTCAACCCATGGCATCATGCAGGCCAGGCAGGTGCTCAGTACCAGCGAGCTACATCCCCAGTCCTAAATAAACATTTAAAAATATATACTTAAGTACATGATGCTTTCAAGGAGGACAATTACAGTATTATGTGTCTTTACCTTTTTGAAACAGAAAATTTTCTTCATGAGCTTTAAAAGGAGGCTCCAATTATACTGAGAAGGCTCTTAAGGAGATTTTTTTCCCCATTTTTTAAATTTATTCTTAAGTTTTAGGTGGACACAGTATCTGTATTTTACATTTATGTGGTGCTGAGGATTGAACCCAGTGCTGTGTGCATGCTAGGCGAGTGCTCTACCACTGAGCCACAACCCCAGCTTCTTTTCCATATTTTTTATTGGCGCATTATAGTTACACATAATGCTAGGATTTGTTGTTACATATTCATACATATTCATTCATAGTGAATATTCATATTTAATATAATCGATTTTTGTCCATATCATTCCTCAGTTTTTCCCCTCCTGCACTTCCTACCTTCCCTTGGTCCCTTCTCCTCTCCTGTACTGATCTCCCTTCAATTTTCATGAGATCCTCTTCTGGGGAGATTTATAAAGATTTATGGGATATATTTATTTTAATATTTCTATGATGGGAAACAGGCATGCTTTCCCCAACACCCATCACCACATGGTAGAATCATGAATTAAACTAGCAATATAGACCAATGTGCTTTGTTCTCAGCAGGTGCCCATAAAATAATAGCTGAAGGTGTGACCCATACCATGTACTTATCACTTCAACATCAACACCTCTTCTCTTTTCCCTATTCTCTCAGGGTTTCAACAAGGGGATGGCTCCAACCTCTGTGTCTCTAGCTCAAGTCTCTCTCCAGGGCTCTAGACCTGTTCATCTAACATTTCAATAGACACTGTGAATCTCATTCCAAAATGCTACAACCCAGCAGAGAAGTCAAGTGGTTACTAAGCTCAGTGTTGGATTGGCTGATAATGCACATTATTGACATAAGAAACACTGCAGTGGGGGGAAAGAAAAAAGAAATGAGGCTAACCCAGGTGTGAAATTGAGACCAACCTGGCAAAATACAGGGACTGAAATTTTGATTGATACAAAGTATATATTTATGTGATTTATATACAATGTGATGTTTCGGCAATGTATACATTCTAGAATGACCAATCAGACTAATTAACATATTCATCACCTTGCATATTTATTGTTGTTTTGTGGTGAGAACATTTAAAATCCACATTTGTAGCAATTTAAAAATACACAATGTATCTTTATTAACTATGGTCACCTTACTCTGCAGTAGATTGACAGATTTTATTCCTGTTGTCATAATGAAACTGTTTCCTTTGACTAACATTCACCCTTTTCCTGCCCACCTGCTCCTGGTAACCATCATTCTACTCTCTGCTTCTGAGTATGACATTTTAAAAATTTCCCTTATAAGTGGATCATGGTCTTTCTGGATCTGGCTTATTTCACTTAGCATAACATTCAGTAGTTGTGAATGACAGAATTTCATTCTTTTAAAAGGCTGAATAGTACTTTCTGTGTACATATACCACATTTTCTTCTTCCATTCATCCATCATCCTTGGCTGATTCCACATCTTGGCTATTAGTACTGCAAAATGCACATATACGTGCAGACATTGGGATACAGACATATCTTCAAAATACTGATTTCAGTTCCTTTGGGTAGATTTCAGTAGTGGGACTGCTGGATCATATGGTAGAACTACCATATTGTTTTCCACAAGGGCTGTGTTAATTTGCACCACCACCATCAGGATACAAGGGTCCTTTTTCCTCCACATTCTTGTCAATATTTGTTAGCTTTCGTCTTTGTGATGATAGCCATTCTAACAGGTGTGAAGTGATATCCTATTCAGGTTTTAATTTGACTAATGACTAGTCACGTTGAGCATTTTTAATATATCTGGCTATCTGTTTATTTATTTATTTTTTTGAGAAATGTTCTTGACCCATTTTTTAATAGGGTAATTAGTTTTCTTATATGGACTACTTTGAGGTCCTTGTATATTTTGGATATGAGCCCCTTATCTGATGTGTGATTTGCAAATATTTTATCTTAATGTGTAGGTGTCTCTTCATTCTACTTTTTTCTTTGCTGTCCAGAAGCTTTTCAAATTGATACAATCACATTTGTCTACTTTTGCTTTTGTTGCCTGGGCTTTGGGGTCAGAGCCAAGAAATCATTGTTCAGAACAATGTCAGGGAGCTTCCCCCTATGTTTTTTTTTTTTTCCTTGCAGTTTAATAGCTTCTGACTTTACATTTAAGGCCAGAAGTCTTTAATCCATTTTGAATTGATTCTTGTATATGTTGTAAGATAAAGGTCACGAGGTTCTGCATTTTCCCTGAATCATTTAATGAAGAGACTGTTTATTTTCTCCAGTATGTTTTCTTGACACTTTTGTTGACAATCTACTGACCAGAGAGGTGTGAGTTTATTTCTGATCTTCCTATCCTATTGCATTGTTTAATACATGTGTTTTTGTTTTTAATCCCACTACTATGATGTTTTGATTACTATAAATATAAAGAATCTTATCTTGAGGGTAGGCAAGGATTTTCCAAGTCTGGAAAATCCTTTAAACTATGTATTTTAGGATTGTGAATATTTAAGTCCCCATTCCATAAAAATCTAAAAGGAGGAAGAGTGAGAGGAGCAAGGGGAAGAAAAATCGAGAAAAGTGATTAAAAGGCAGTTTCTGTTGGGTGTGATGGTGCACACCTATAATTCCAGTGATTTGGAAGGCTGAGGCAGGAGGAACGCAAGTTCAAAGCCAGCCTCAGCAACTCAGTGAGGCCCTAAGCAACTTAGTGAGATCCTGTCTCAAAATAAAAAGTAAAAAGGTAAAATGCCTTTGGGTTTAGCCCGAATACATATTTTTTAAAAAGGCAGTTTCTAGATGTCATCTTGTATATTATCTTTCTTTGGCAACATTATAGATAAGGTAAACAAAATTTTCCAAAAAAAGAGAAAGAAGCAAGTGTTGGCTGACTTCCTAAATCACTGGCAACTCCTATCTTCCATCTCCCTCCTCCTGCTGACCATCCTTCCCAGTTTGAATGGACTAACTGGGTGGAGACTATAGTCTGGTAGGGAATGACCGGATGAGGTGGGTCGCTGGGGAAGTTCTCTGGAAGGGTGAATCTTCCCTGTAGACCTTCCCCTTTCTCTCTCTGCTTCCAGCTCTCCATGAGCAAAGAAGTGTTTGTCTGTCATGCCCTTCTGCCATGATGCCTGCCTCACCTGGGGCCAAGAGCAATAGAGTTGGCCATCTATGGACCGAAACCTCTAAAACCATAAGCTCCAAATAAAATTTTTCTTCTCTAAGTTTTTCTTGCTGCGTATTTTGGTCACAGTGATGAAAAAGTGAAAAACAAGGGCAGGGGCATGATATTTGGAATCAACTGTTCTTTGGGAAATTGCAGCCCTGTCAGTTGCAAGTTATGTGACCCTGAATAAGGAACTTAGCATCTTAAGGATAACTGGGCATCTTAGGAGCCCCAGCTCTAAAATAAAAATAATTATGTCTACCTGAAAGTACCTGACATTTTTTTAAATGAGTGCTTCTAAAATTCTAGGCAAAGCTTTCTCTTTTTATTGCTGTTGTTACTTTTTTAAATTACAAGATCGTAATTTAAAAAAGTAACAACAATGCACATATTCCATAGGCAGGATGTGGGGGTGGGGGAAAAAACAGGCACCCCTCTAGGAGTACTGAGCTTTTCAGATGAGCTCCCTTGGGAAGAGGGTTATTCCAAAGGATGCTAAGATACCTGAAGTGAAGCAGGTAAAAAACTTCTCAGTTTGTCATATAATTATAAATGCAAGACCTTGGAAAATAGAGCTGTGGACCCCAAACTTTCATAAAAGGTGAGTGGAGACTCAGGATGGTGTTTAGAATTTTGACCTGCTTCATTTCATGGCATAGAGCCTTCTTAGGGGTAAGAGTAAATGTTGCAAAAGCATAAAATCAACAAAGGATGCAGAAAGTAGAGGTTGCAAATAGAGAAATAACAGGACCAGCTGTGTTAGAAAAATACCAAATGCATATCTAAAGGTCTTTTCCTATTAAAGTCTCCAATTCTATAAACAGTGATATCTCAGAGAGAATATTTTAGTTAGTTATTCATTGTCAAGTACTCCTTTATTATGTAATTTATACATGATTGTCAATGGAATAACAAATTGTGTTGACTCATTTTGGTAACTTTTTTGGGTTACTAACAGCAAAGCATCAATGAGCTATCAACAGGATTGGGGTAATGAACATAACCATCTCACTCTGGAATTCTATGGCTTTTCACTCTGTAACATGGTTACCACATTCTCTTCTAAGCAACCTTGGAAATGCTGCCTTTTGAGAGCAAATAAAGAGGAGAGCTGGGAACATTTTAATTAGCCTTGATCAACAAGCTCCTACATGTGCTCCTGGGCTTTATGCACCTTCCAGGCACTTTTCATTTGTGCAAGCTGCTCAAATGTGCTCATTTTCTTGCTTCTATTTCCTGCAAGGCCTCCACGCTCTACTCACTGGAAAGAAAGCAAAGTACATCCCAGCTGGGCCCTGCCAACGCAAGTTAGCAATGTAAACTTGCACCATGTGATGGAGATAATTTTACTTGCTATTTCTTTCCCTGATAGTATAAAATATTCACCCTGCTCTCTTTATTACTGGTGGAGGTGAACCTGAAAAGACTCAGATGAGTTACATTTGATTTTTTTTTTTCCTTTGGTACTGGGGATTGAACCTTGGGCCTTTGCATGGGTTTTTGAATAGCCATGCATATGGTAGAGAAGGAAAGAACCAATGGCTTTTGATCTAGCAGAAACGGAAACGCCCTAGCCCTTGACCTGGCCCTGGAAGTATTTGTCTAGGAAACAACAAGGAAGAAGGGTGTTTGCACTGCTGTATGTGCAGAAGCACCTTTGCCAAACTGCCTCATCATCCAAAGAACGCACGTCTCAACACAAAACTTGTTATCAGTAAGCTTCTGATAAATTTTAATATACTGAGAACATAAATAGAATAATACAGGCAAATAATTCCGATGTGATGGTACGAAACTAAGTAGGAATCCACACATTATCCTAGGTATTCAATATCAACTCTATCTGTGGAGTTACGAATTGCTAAATCTCACCTCTCCCATAGTAGTTTATCTTTACAAAAGTAGACTGAATAGCCCCAGTTTGACAGATGCCAGGATGTATGAAGTGATTGGTACCATATCCTTTGTTTCTTTGCAGAGAACTTTTCAAGAGATCTCTTATTTCATTTTTCTGTGCTTTATTTGGAATGAACTCTTCCAAAATCTGCTTTGCTGGAGACGTTGGACCCCTTTGGGCCATGTTCTTCAGAATGGACAATCACAGTGTGATTCACTATGGAGAGGTGATCTGGAGACCATGTTAGAGAGGTCTGTAGCTTAGAGAGTGGAAAGCGTGAGGCCAGCTGATGAGGGGTCCTCAGAGCACTTGGGGAGGAAGGGAGACCACCAATGTAGTTAACTGTGGTATCTCACTTCACTGATCCCCGCCTCAGAGTCCTCATCTATAAAATGAAGGGTTGGGCTAAAATGTCTCTGAGGGTTATGGCTGACTCTCTGAAACATGCAATGAAGCATGTGCGAGACTCTTTCCTCATCTGCCTTATCCATATCACTGGGTGGGATCCCCACATAGAGTGCTTTGGAGTTGAGTTTCCAGAAGCTCCAAGACTTATTTAGAGAAGCTGCCTCAGTCCTTGGGGTGACCGTCCCCAGTGTAAAGGTGGGTGGCTGTAGCTGTTGGGGACCCAGCAGTCATTTTAGATATGGTCACTGCCCTTTTTTGTTTGTTTATTTGTTCAGGTTCCAGAGAGATGCCTAGCCATAACTGAGAAGAATGGCAGAGGAAGAAAAATAGGAATCAAACAAATGCACACTTTCCTGCCTGGTTCTATGCCTCACTTTTTTATTATAGAAAATTCAGACTTACCTGGATGTATGATTAATATCTGTGTGTTTACTTCCAGTTTCAATAATGATTAACTCACAGTTAACATTGTTTCTTTTATATCCCCAACTATTCTTATGCCTGTTTTCTTCGGATTCTTTTTTTTTGCTTTCAACTCATGCTTTATGAGTTTTGTTGAGATATAGGTCACATGCCATGCAATTCATTCATTTAAATATAAACTGCTTTTAATTAATTTTTAATTGACCCAAACTGCACATTTTATACATATAAACAACATGAGGTTTATATGTATACATTATGGAATGGCTTAATCAAGTTAATTAACATATCTTAGCATGCAGTGTGTGTGTGTGTGTGTGTGTGTGTGTGTGTGTTGTGTGTATGTCTTGGGAAAATTTTAAATATATTTTGTTTTAGTAATGTCAAGTGTATAATACATTGCAATAGTCATAGATCTCCTAACTGAAATTTTATATCTTTGACCAACACCTCATATTTGTTGAAATAAATCCCAGACCTCAAATAATTTCATCTATAGGTATTTCAGCACATTCCTTTAAAAGCAAAGGATCCCCTTTTAAAATAGGGCTATGAAGTACTTTTCTTCTGAGAAATCAGAGAATAGCAACCCTAAAGTTATTTTCCTGCTATTTAAATAAACTGTCCTGAAGTTTCTGGGACCATCCCCAAATATAACATAGTTGTATGTCTTTTTATTAAAGGTGGTTTATTAAGAAAAAAATGGAATCATGATATCACCATTCTACCAAGAAAATTCTTCAACACCATCAAATATAACTACATTTCCTAAATTTCATATAATTTAAGATCTGGTTTATTTGAATTGTCTTGCCCCATGTATCAATGTTCCCAACAGAACTACCCTCCAGCGATACTTGTCCATTCAGTGTCCTTCCAAACATGTAAAATATTCACATCTCTGTTTTCACAGTCTTACGAACACCTTGTCCTCAACTCTCAAATATCTGTTCTTTCTTTTCCACCTATTCAAATGCCTTGCAATTTTTAAGGCACAGTTAAAACCATGTAACACCCCAAAAGCCTCTTAATCATCACCCCAATAGAGAAAGACCACTTTTTCCTCTGAGGTTTTGGAGCAGTTAATGTTACTTTTCAGTCTTTGAATTTATTGGCTGATAGAGTTGCTTGTTTTTCCACATAAAGAAACTATTATTCTAATTTGATTCTAAGTTCTCTGAGTAGTATGATTTACATTTTTTTGCATCTTCCTATTACTGTAAGCAAAGTATAGATACAACAAGTGTTCAAAGTACCCAGTGATTTCAAAATTTACCTTCTGTCAGGCACATGAACAAGGAATTTTGCTCATCAGTTTAGTCTCCTGTGTTCCTCTGTAAATACTTCAACTCTATTATGAAAGTCATTTTTCTGGCTTAAAGACTTATTAGGAAACTTATATAAGCTGTGTGATAAGTTGTTCAAAAAAGGACCTTCTCCAAGAAAGTGATGTTGTGAGGTCAGAATGAGTGAAAGAATGACCTTCCACCTGCACAGCAATGGACACAGCAGGGCTGAGGACAAGCAGTCATGTGCTGCACTGACTGGAGCAGTGTGTAGAATGCAAAGTCTACGGTGTGTCTGGCTGGAGAGAAGTTCAAGGAAATTTAGGAGGAGAATTCATGCATTTCTAATGCATGGTACAAGGTGAGAGATTAATCCTGTTTCCCATAATAGAATATCAAAATCCCACTGTGTTCCCCAAACGTGTTTCCTGAATGATGGCTGCCTAAAGATAATCATCAAATGACCAGACAGCAAAGGATCTTCCCTATCATACCCCCACAGAACAAATGGGTGTGCGTGTGTTCTGGAGTTGGTAGCAATGGGCAGGGTACCTGACGTTTCAGTGAGATGGGAAGGTGAGGCGGAGAGCTATGTGGACAGACACACCCAAGGGCAGCAGGATGCCCAGGGGTGTCCAATGCAGTCCTCACTGCTCTATAGAGACTTTTTTTTGTGTGCCTTAAAGAAGCAGTATCATCTCACTGAGCAGAAATCCTATGATTTTCTTAGGGATCAACTAAAGAAGAGGATCATTCATGGTTTTCATTAACACAGAGCAGAATCAGTTTTGAATTTTATTCTTTACATCTTTTGCTTATTAAAAGATACATTTTAAATATTCTTGTTATAAGTGACAAATGCTGCTTAATTCCTCCAAAAAGCATTATTCCAGGATCTGGCTTAAGTCTTATTAAGATCATTCAGAATGGGATGAAGAATAAATAATAGTTGGCGTCCTTCCTATAGATTCTTGAAAACCCATCTTAAAGAGCCCCAGGGTGTTAACAATGATCAAATAATGAAATAAACCATTTCCTTCTTTCAACAAAAAGGAAGTTCCTGGCTCCTGGATCAGGAGTGGAGTAAAATTCAGAGGTCATATCAGACAAACTCCCAAACAGGCTATTGGGTTTGTACCTCCCTTGTCTCAGAAGGAAGACAGACAGAAGAGACAAACCTGAGGACAAAATATGCACTTGTATTTGTAAGAATATGTTTAAAAAGAGTCTGCATGTCAGGTGCAGTGGTGTATACCTATAATCTTAGCGACTTGGGAGGCTGAGGCAGGGGGATTGCAAGTTCAAAACCAGCCTCAGTAATTTAGCAAGGCCGTAAGCAATTTAGTGAGACTGTCTCAAAATAAACAATAAAATGGGCTGGGGACATAGCTCAGTGGTTAAATACCCCGGGTTCAATCCCTAGTACTGCCTCCCCGCAAGAACATAAAAAATAAGAAGAGCCTGCACAAAGAAATGTTGAGAAGAAAACTGTCCAGATTCTTTAAAATGGGATTTGAATTTTCTGGTCAAGGTGAAAGTGGTTATGGGCTCACAGTCTTGAGATGAATGATATAAAGTCAACTAAAATAGGAAAAGTTTCAAATAGAATCTAATCAGCCAAATTTACAAGAGCTTTTAAAACGAATTCTAATACATCTATGAGAATAATTATCTGAAGTGATAACTGATATAGCACAGTTATTTAAATATCAGTTACCAAAGCAGATTTTGTAACTATCAGTGAAAAGCTGCAGAGTCAAATCCTATTTCCTGAATTTAAATTTATAATCATTATGAAATGTGGAACTTTTACCATACTCTTAAGCTTTAATATTTATTTATTTTTTTAGTTTTCAGTGGACACACCATCTTTGTTTTATTTTTATGTGGTGCTGAGGATCGAACCCAGTGCCCCGGGCATGCCAGGCGAGCACGTTACCATTTGAGCCATATCCCCAGCCCCCATACTCTTAAGCTTTGTAACATAAATGGCACACTTGTCACTGTTGCTATGAGACAAATGTTTACATCACACCTTTCTGTAGGAGGAAGGAAAATTACAGGTTCTTACCAAGTAATCATCAGGCTTGATACCAAAAAGTTCTCTGAAGTATCGGAAGGCCAGTGGAGCATATGTCTTAAATCTGAAGTCTGGGTAGTGATGTGCAGGGGTCAGATTGCTCCCTTCACTAAAGTTAAAAAATATTAAAAAGGAGGCAGAGAGAAAGAATATTAGCAAAATTATTTTGACTTCAAATTTCAGTTCTATTAGTCTTGGGCCAATTTCATCATTAGAAAAGACACCTCTTCTAGTGGTCTCTCAAAGCTGTTGTCACAAAGGCCCTCAGGTAGAAACAGATGTCTTCCTTGCTAGCTACACTGCTGTAGCTGAAGGGTCTTCATTCTCCCCCAATCTCATCCCAGGGGAAAAAAAAAATAACCCATCTTCCCAGGTGAAACCACATTAGAATCTTTAATAAGACCCAGGATTAGCGTATGGAGCAATTTCAAAAAATGTTTTTTTGGTTTTTTTTGTGTGAGAGGGGGGCCCATGAATTTTAGACATTGGATAAGCATTTGTGTAACAAGGAATAAGTGAAATAATTCTTAAAATATCCTACTGACCAGAAAGAACTACCACATTGGAAATGGATGGGACCTTAAATTGAACTTTTCCTCATATCCAGGTTTTCCAACAGGAGACTTTAAATATTTTTTGAATTTGAAAACCTGATTTCCATTCCCAAATGGAATTATCTATTTGATATATCCAGGGAAGCCAGTTTTGCCTTATGCATGGTTATATTTTCTTCTTCCAGGTATATGTTTGAAATTTTTTTGTACAATACTTACAATATAAAGTGATAAAAAGAATCAATCAGTGATTACCCATGGACTCAAAATTCTCCTTCAGAAAGAAAACAAAAGTCTTATGGGTACATCCCTTTTATACTTTTTACTGATAGTATCCTGATAGCTGGTTTAAAACGCCAATGAATCACTAAAAAATGAAAAACAAAACAAAACATTCAAAACCAAAATCAAACTAATTAAATCTAGCTAGCTTTAGGCCACTAGGCTCATAATATAGCACCATTTTTTTTGTTTTTGTTTGTACCTCTTCTAGTAGATTTTGCATTATGAATTCCAGTTTCCTTTGATGGACATTAAGGCTCTTTTAGGTCAGACTGAATACTTGGGTTTTCTATTCTAGGGAGACCTGGGTTCAAGTTCCATCTCTGCCATTTACAAACTGTGTTCATGAGGTCTGTACTGAACCTCTGCTAATGAAGTGAATGGAAATGTGAATGGTACTGAGCCTGACATGCGGGGAGCCCTCAGCACACTTGAGATGATTGAGGTTGTAAGGTAATGGGCAAAGCCCAGAGTTAAACTCTTCATGTAAAGAATGAGTCCCATGTAGTTAAAAAAGAACTGACAAAATGGGAAAAAATTTGCAACTCATATCACAAAGGGTTAATCTTTCAATATAGAGCTCCAGTAAACTGCAAAACAAAACAAAACAAAACAAAACAAAAAAAACAAACAAAAAAACAAACCACCAAAAGTGATTAAAAAATACCCCAAATGTGATCAGGTACTTCATTGAAATGGAATATATATGACTCAAACATAAAATATTCTTCCTTATTCATAACAGAATAAATGTCACTGAGAGATCATTTAACCCATAAGACTGGTGAAAATCCAAAACTTGGATGTAGTTCCAAGGAAAATGATACCCTGAAATATTATTAGTGGGAATGTAAATTGATACTTATCCTCTAGAGGACAATTTTTACCACTTCTATCAACAAATGCATACCTATAAATGATCCTACAGATTAACTAGTACAGAGCAACACAAATGTACAGTTATTCATTAACAACATTGTTTTTAACTGCAAAAGCTTAGATACTACCTACATGCCCTAAGAGGAGGACTAGCCAAATTAATTTTGATTTAGCTATAAAACAGAGCATCATGCAAGCATTAAAACATTGAGGATGCTTATTATGTACAGACAAGGCAAAATCTCTAAGATAAATTGTTAAGTGAAAGTGCATAACATTGTATATGACATGTCACCATCTGTATAAAAAGGAATATTTTTTTAATAAAATATTTTTCTTTTAGTTGTAGGTGGACACAATACCTTTATTTTATTTATTTATATGTGGTGCTGAGGATGGAACCCAGGGCCTCACATATGCTAGGCGAGCGCTCTACTTCTGAGTCACAATCCCAGCCCCCCAAAAAGGAATATTCTTTTGGCAAAAACATTCATTAAAAAATCCTTGAAGGAAAACCAAGCCATTAGTAACACTGATAATTGGAGTTGGACACTGGATTGGAAAAAGTACAGGGACAAAAGAACATCTCTTACAATTTTAATTTTAGAAAGAAGGACCAACCTTCCTATGTATTATTATTCATGAATTAAATAATTTTAAAAGTTAGTCGTTAAGATGGACATGGTGGTGCATGCCTGTAATCTCAGCAACTCAGGAGGCCAAGGCAGAAGGATTGCAGGTCTAAAGCCAGCCTCAGCAATTTAGTGAGGCCATAAACAACCTTGTGAGACTCTAATAAAAAATAAAAAGGGCTGGGGATGTGGCTCGGTGGTTAAGTGCCCCTGGGTTCAATCCCTGGTACAAAAAAAAAAAAAAAAAAGTTAAGGTTAAAAGTCATAAGCCTCCCTTCCCTTAAATAGGTCCATGTGCTCAGTTCCACAGAGGCTTGTTTACTTCTGCTTCTTCAAATTGCTCCTGATGAATAACAAATGCCAGCTAGACATGAATGAAGCTCGAGTGAAGGAAATGGAAATGAAGAAGGCTGCTGGCACACCTTGGCATGCTGAGGTCACACACTGGCATTTGCTTTGTGTGGATGTAGGTGCTGGCCCACATAACGTCCAGCACAGAATCTTCCGGGTACATGTACCAAGCGCTTAGCAACTTTTGGCCACAGGAGAAAGGCAGGGCAGTCACATGCCATGCTGTCTCCCACAGTGCCCTGCAGGCTGGCCATGGCTGGGCCTGGACCAACCTGCCAGGAGCCTGCACTCAGCATCCAGACTCACTTAGCGGAAGTGAAGTATGAAGAAGAGCAGACTTTACAGTTTTAAGATCTACCTTATGTTTCTTCAATGCGTTTATGTAGTGTGTGAAAAACACGAAGAAAAAGAAAAAAAAAAAACCCTCACCCTCCTGTCTTGGCATAAGCTGAGACTTTGGAAATTGCAGCTGTGGGTTTTCAGCAATGGTTCTAGATGTTTGGATCCCATGGGACAGAAAAATTTCAGCAACAGATTTGGAAGCCAGCACTGGATTTGCAACTTTATTTTGCTATAAGAACCTAAACAATTAAGCAAACAAAGTACTATCCCTATCGTGTCATAAAGCAAAGAGCATTTTAACTCCAAGAAGGGAGTTGGAAATTTTGAAAAAGAACAAGACATTCTCCATCTTGTCCTTTTCCTTTTCAGCAAGAAGCAGTTAAGGTTTGATCATGGACTGGCTCTGGGATTCTGACATTCATCTCTTCTGAGCAGAGTTCAATTTTTAAAGGAAAAGGCCATGTTGGTATTAGTCTGAAAACACATATACTTTAACAGCGATTGTTGTTTATGACTACGCAACGTTAGAGCTTAAGGAAGTACCAGCCACCATCTGGAATTTCTCAGTCAGCAGAAAAAGAAATCAAAGTGCGGGGAGGGAAAATAATGACCCAAACTGATGAGGAACAAACAGGACTGGACAACTGACCCACATCAGAACAGCAAAAATGTCAAGGCAGACAGGACTGCCCGAACTTAAACTCCGTGCACCTGTTAGTCCTCCCTGCCCGAATATCCCAATGACTTGGTTGCCCAAAGAAATCCTGAAGAGCGCATAAGTAAATTCAGGGCAGTCTGTCTTCTACAATGATCCTCACACAGCAAGGTAAATGGCCACTTTATAAGCGAGGACTTTAGAATGAAGGGGCTTTGAAAGAGCCTTTAGTTAGGTCCATTATTCTTGAATTTGGAAAGATAAAATTTTACTGCCAACTTTCAAAATACACCTTTTCCCCTAGAGAATTATTAGTGACGTTGTCTCTTGAAGAAGGGAAGAACGGAGTAGAACTGATTTATGGGGGGCAGGGTGTGTGTGTGTGTGTGTGTAGAGACAGTTCTAGGTATAAATTCCAGGATAAAAATTCAATACTTTTCCTGATTCAATAAAACAGAACTTCCCGATTCAATGAAGCAGATTCACCATTCCTGTGCTTCATCCCCATAGATAGAGAAAAACAAAACTTTGAAGCCAATCAGCTTGAGTTCAAATCCTGGCTTTACTATTTATTTGTTATGTAGCCTTAGCTTAAGTGACATAATGTCTTAGGGCCTTAATTACTTCACATGTCAACAGAATTGTTTGTGAACTTAAAAGATAGAGTGAGTTAATATTATACACTATGTAAATAACATGGTAAAAACAAAACGATGCTTGGTTCATAGATGATACTAAAAACATTCTTCTCCCTTGGCCACCTCTGGTTCATGTTGACAGAGTACAAACATCATAAACAAACACCTTTCTCTTCTATGCCATTGATGCATGAAAACTTTCATCTACAACCTTAAGCCTGTGATCACAGAATGGAATGTTGGGTCAAAGGATTAAGATGCAATCATGATTCTCTTACTCATCTACTTTGTGAGTTTGGAAGATCATGGAACCAGACAGTTAAAAGGGATTTTTTTTATATATCTTTCTTCAAATCTTAAGCCAGTCAGGAACTTTTTCCATTTACAATATGAAATAATCTGTAGAACAAATACATGATATCATCTAAAAATAACTTTGGCAACTTGGAAATAAATTTAAAAAAAAAAACAATACAGTGCATTTGGTTGCTAAGGGAAACTTTCTGCAGCTTTGGGGTGGTAGTAAATTAAAACATCTCAGGTCATTTCAAGCAATTAGTTCTCTATGACCAAGAGACTCATTGGATTAGAGCAAAAACAGACCTCAGAGTGTATCAGTTGCTTCCAACCAAGGCCTGCCCTGTCCACCTATCCCAGATGTGCACACTCCCTTATGTGCTCAGAAATATGTTGTGAGGGGAACATGAATCGATATTTATTGAGGGATCACTGACATATGAAAAAGGGTGCAATTTGTTAATTTTTCACATGCCTATACCCTTGTAAAACCATTGCTACAATCAAGATGCTCAATTTATCCATGAGTTGTGGGGGCTTTTTATTGCCCTGGCAACTAGGAGATATTAGATATTACTGGCAGGGCCTAGGGCTGCCAGATCTCCTGAAATGTTTTCTTGTATAAAGAATTATCTCATCCAAAATAGCACCTCTGTTGAGAAACACAGGGTTCCATCCCTTTGCTAATCCTTTGAAGAATCTGAGTCCAGTGAGGAAACTGAGGCAACCCTAACATAAGTTTCTTCTGTTTTCATGTAAATATACCTGCAATGTGTAGCTTAATCAAACAACCAATACAGTGTCTGTGAAAATTCTAGGTCAGATTCAAATGTCTAATGTTGTGTTGACATTTGAAACGTGTAAGTCATCTAAAATGATGTGCGAGAGTGGATGCCTCTGATTAAGAGACAGTCAGCAAGCTCCCTCTCCACATCTGCTGCAGCTACTGTGGATGAATGACAGAGTGAAGGCCAGAGATGCAATTCCAGGTGTTTACAACTTTGGTTTCCTGCTCCTCAAGGAAAAGGTGAAAACATCATCATGCAGCAGGCTTATATAAATCATCCATGAACCAAGAGTGGAGTGAAAATATTAGGAAAATAAACTGCATTTTGTAGTGAACATGCACAGACATTCTTGCTGTTATTCTCTAAACTATTTACATACTCTTACATCCTATTAGGTATTTTGAGTCATCTAGAGATGATTTAAAATATATGGGAGGAAGTATATAGTTTATACAAAAATACTATACCCTCTTATTCTAGGGTCTTGAGTATAAATGGATTTTGGTATCCATGGGTCCTCTGTGGATACTGGGGGGTGACTGTGGATACTGAGACTTGGTCCTCTGTGGATATTGAGGGGTGACTGTGCTTGGAAAGTGCCTTTAAGTGTCTAACTGGTGAGACGACCTTGATTCTGTACTTCTTGTTGTAAAGCTCTGATACACTGTCATGTATAATTTAGTTAGTAGATGTAATTTCATATTTAAGGTATCAAGTTAAAATAATTTTGGATTATTTTTAGTTGTAAGCATTATGTAATAACTCCAAGAACAAAATTTGTTATTACTAGTGTTAGGCCAGTTGTTCTCAAGTTTTTATGTGCTTAAGAAGCCCCAGGAGAGCTTGTTCAGATTCCTGGGCCCCCACTCACAGTGTGGCTGATTCAGTTGGTCTGGAGTGGAATCCAAGCATCTTCATATCTAATAAGTTCCAGGTGATGCTGATACTGCAGGTCTAGGAATTTACATTTGGGCCATGCTTTCCTCAAGTGCCTGTCAATGGTTGGCCATGTTGATTGGACACTGAATAGAAGAGATTAGCAAGGAGCAGTTGGCCCTGCTGGGAGCACCTAAGTGTGAGGAAGGAGCACTCCCACCTTCAGCTATAACTGCCCACAGCATCCTGAACTCACTGTCAGCACCATCTCACTAAAGTCTTCCGTGTCTCTTGTTCTTTGTAGCAAAAGAAAAAAATAAGACTGAAATGTCTGGGTAGAGGCTCTAGAAGATCATGAGAAGTAAGAACACCCTACAAACATGTTTAGAAGAATGTTAAGCCTAAAAAAATGTCCCCAAGCATGACGATGAATTCATGATCATATGACTTTCAAGAGAAACAAATGTTATGAATACACAATTTTTTGGAATGGTAAGTAGCATGTTAAAGACAACACAGAGAAAGTTTCCAACTACAGACAGAACAATGTCACAGCAAACATTCTCTCTTAGTTCTTGGGATTGTTCATTTTCTGTCTGTAATCTTGTTCTTACTGCTGCTAGAGGACCCTAGAAAAGAAAACTTCAAAACTTCCAATGGCTTTGATTGGGCAAAGGGGAGGGTGGGTTGGGGAGGGTCATAAGGGGAAGAGACAATCAATGGTGGAATGAGATGGACATCATTACCCTAGGTACATGTATGACTGCACGTGTGGTGCAACTGTACATTATGTACAACCAGAGAAATGAAAAGTTGTGCTCCATTTGTGTACAATGAATCAAAATGCATTCTGCTATCATATATAACTAATTAGAACAAATTAAAAAAAATTTCCAGTGGACCAACTTCATTCTATGCTAAGGGCATTTAAAGCAAAACTAGGCTTCAATGCTGACTCTGTACAACTTATGGAGTCCTTTCTGATTACACGGGGAGTTACAGTACATTTACCTAAAGGCAATGATATCAGGGTGCAGAGGTAAATGTGCAAATATCATTCTCCTAGAGTTTCTAAAAATAAAGCAATGAGAATCCAACACTGGGGGTGTAAAAATGTCACTCTAGTTACTCTCACCCTGGACCAATAATAAATAACAAAAATGGCTTATTTGGAAGACAAATATTGATTTTAAATATAAATGTGTCTGAAAAGTCAATCCTCATAGCCTCCAAGACAAAATAATTTTCCCCAAGTTCCCATATTGAAGATCTTCATTTTTATTTCATAGTTCATTTTCTTTGAAAAATTCTATCATCATGGTGACAATTCTAATATTATAAGGATTGCTTCTCCTCTTCCTTTACTAAGGTGGTAATGATCTTTAAATCTGTATGTATTTCTTTTATTGGGATGTAACACAGCATAAATATACTTTAAGGATACAGTTTTATGGCATTAAGTACATTCACATTGTTGGGTAACCATCACCATTATCCATCTCCATATGGATTTGCTTTTAAACAACTGATTTTTTTTTTCTCTCTTCAGACTGATAAATGCTAGAAGCAACATGGGTAATTTTGGTGTATTTGCAAACATGATATCAAAATAATAGGATTTGCCAGATTTGGTAGCACAGGCCTGTAATCCCAGTGCCTTGGGAAGATGAGTCAGGAGGACTGTAAGTTCAAAGCCAGCCTCAGCAAAGTTGAGGTGCTAAGCAACTCAGTGAGACCCTGCCTCTAAATAAAATACAAAATAGGGCTGGGATGTGGCTCAGTGGCCAAGTGCCCCTAAGCTTAATCCCCAGTACCAAACAAATAAAAAAACCACAGCAGGATTCTTGTATGTTTTTCTGGGGAACAGTTAAGTTAAAGTCATCAAAAAAAAAAAAAAAAAAAAAGGGCTTGGAAGACCAAATTCAGATGCAAGGTCCAATTACAGGCCCACCAGCCCATTCTTTTAAATGAGGAACAGTAAACATCTAGTACCACTTGCTGTTTAATGGAAACTCTTTTTCTAATCCCATGGCAGATACTACTCTGTGATTACTGCACCCTTTCCCACTGAATCTCTACATCTTTCGCCATATGGTCTTCCAGGCATTCATCACCACTAATTATAACTGGCCTACAGATAAAAATACTTACCATCTCCATATAAAAATGTGAATCATCTGATATAATAAGAAGTAACACTATGCAGAGCCAAAGGTCCAACATATACATCAGTACATGTAAACATGCATACGGTAGAAAAGCACATCAACACAGGATGTCATAATGAAGGTTGCTCACCACGGAAATAATCACGAATAAAAATGTTCTTACCTGGGTAGGAACACACTTTCCACCACATAAAAGTCTTGCATAAGAACATCTCGTTCTGGTTTGGAAGTGAGATTCCCCACTGTGTATCCTATTCCTAGCTGAATAGCACCTTTAATAGCAGATGATGCAGTCTGCAAAGAAACAAGAGTCTTGACGTTAGCCTTGAGAGTCAGGGCTTGTTCAATGTCATAAGCAGCAAAGCAAGAAAGAGGTTACATTTTCCTTCTTGTTCTGAAACAACAAGGCAGCCGGGGGTTGGGAAAATGATAAGTTCCTTTGTTCCTTTTTTTTTTTTTAAATGAAGAATCTATCCTGAATACCAAGGATCTTTTTTGTCATAAAATTATTTTTTGTGATATTGTTTCTCACAAATATTTCTAGGATCAAATTACAGCCCCCCAATCTATCTTTCTTTTATTAAGAACTAGAAAACTTGGTGGGACACTTTGAATACATAACATTATAATTTCTACCCAAAGATAAATTTTAAAACCAGAATTTTTTTCTTTGGTACCAGGGATTGAACCCAGGGGTACTTAACCCCTGAGTCACATCCCAGCCCTTTTTTGTATTTTATTTAGAGACAGGGTCTCATTGAGTTGCTTAGTGCCTTGCTAAGTTGCTGAAGCTGGCTTTGAACACACAATCCTCCTACCTTAGCTTTTTGAGCTGCTGGGGTTACAGGCGTGCACCCCTGCACCTGGCTCAGAGATTTTTTTTAAAAATCAGAACTTTTATAACATACCTATGGATCGATGAGAGTATTTTATCTTCGTAAGAAATGAGAGAGTGAAAAATAACTGAAGTCTGAAATTTAATTTGCAAATTGCTTACTAGTCTTACCAAAGATCCATAATCAAAATTTCCTACATTGATCTGTGATAAAACATATAACACTGGGACACCAATATTACCAATTTATTAATTTTCTAACATTATTTATAATTAAGTTGATATAATGTTATCTTGAAGAATAACCACCATATGTGTATACACATATGTATGCACATGTGTTTATATGCATATTTGCATATATATGATATATAGGGAGAGAGAGGGTATTAATTGACAATAAAATGACAGAACAACTCAATTTAGGAAAATCAGAAATTTTTCTTCATGGTCAAAGCATGTCCTACTTTTTATGTCTTATTATGCCTAATGTTATTACTATGTACACAGTAGTAGGAAATAAATCTTACATGAGTGGTTCTTAACCAGAGAACCTCTGAAGACACATTTTGGTTATCATAACCTAAGGCGACACGGGGTGCTGCTGGCATCCAGTGATTAGATGCAGGGATACTGTGAAACACCCCATAATACACAGGACAAACCCCCT
The DNA here is from genome assembly GCF_001458135.2 of Marmota marmota marmota. Taxonomy (NCBI): domain Eukaryota; kingdom Metazoa; phylum Chordata; class Mammalia; order Rodentia; family Sciuridae; genus Marmota; species Marmota marmota. Next base: position 11,178,198 of record NW_025999998.1, on the reverse strand, counting down.
CAAAGAATTATCCAGCCCAATGTCAGGAGAGCCAAGGTTGAGAAACCATTAGTTAAAGGAATATAGTAAAGATCATCCATCTTATAAATACTTTTTTTGAAATTCATATTTACTGTTAACTAATTCAAGAATGTACCCACACCCTTACATACTTTTTATTTTTCATGCTTTAACACAAAGAACTTTTCTCTCTTCTTGAAAAAAATCTTTCCTCAATGTCTCTGATAAAACAGTCCTAGGATGGCTTCTAGCTTGTCTGGTGGTCTCTCTGTGATCATTTCCTCACTGACTTGTCATATTCTTATATTCTGCTTGTTATAATAATTGCAGTGTCCCCAACAGTTTGATCCTCAGACTCTTTAGTTGGCTTTAATAAATTCATTCTGAATAGCATCAACTACTGTGTTCATGCATAAGACTTTCTGATCTTTGCCTACTTGGATGCTCTTTTGCCACCACACATACTAACATATAGAACCAAACTAGTATATTACAACCTCTGCACTTCACTTCTAAGATTGACTTCCTTTACCAAGGAATTCAGTCAACCCAGCTTGAACCCCAAATAGACTATATCTAGCACAGGCTAAGTCTCTGATGAATACTTGTTGACTTCACCTGAAATGGCCGTGCTTAGTATTGTAAGGCACCTCCACATCCAATGAGTAACAACCATTTTCCATAAAGTCATTTAATCACTTTGCTTATTCCATTGCAAACATTATTTATTTCACCCTTAGTCTGAGGACAACTACCTACAGCCTTGACTCTGTAGAAAAAGTTCTTGATATTTTTCTTTTTTTCACATTGACTTTTACTTAAGATCCCAGGGTAAAAAGATGCAAAAAGACTGAGACTTAGGCTCATAGTGCATCTAGTGCTTTAAAAAAAGTTTGCTATTTTAATATTTCCTCTCTGAGCTCTGCAATGCCACCAGTTGGCATCAGTGACCTTTTGTACCAGTTGTTTTGAAATCTGAAGGCAGAAATGGATTTTCCTTGTTTTAATCTCGCATAAAAATTCAGATGGCATCTATTTTCCCATCTATCACTCAGAGTGGTATGGCACAAGATGTGACATTAGCACTTTCCAGAGGATCTGGCACCCCAAAACATTCTGTTTCAGCCCTATCAACAGACTTACATGCTTTTTAAGTGCTTTGCCCTCTCTACACCCCTTCCCCTACTATGCTTCCCAGAATTACCTGGATTTCTGCTTAATTCATGGGATCACTATGATAATAGTCGTTCAGCATTTCTTGGGCTGGAACAACCTGTCAAACAGTCCCCAATTCTTTGTTTTCCCTCCCTGACAATAGAAAGCAGTCAAGGTTGTGAGTGGGCTGTATTTGGGATTCTCAGACTTCAGGGAATAAGAGAATCCCAGGGGATGCTGGCTAATGCATCTAGATGATGGGTCATTATCCTTAGAATTTCTGATTCTAAAGGTCTGGAGCGAGGCACAATAATCTTCTCTTGCTCTAAGAAACACTTAAAAAATCTTTCTCTTAACGGTATAAGTTTTGAGTTCCTGAGGGAAAAAGATTTTGTAAAGGACTCCATGACATCAATTTAGTTAAACTCAAAGCAACAGTCTCATAATCATTTTACTTTCCATCCATATTTCTTAAAATTCAAGTACTTGAGTGAAATAGAACAATAAAAGTTAACCATTTTTTATCAAACTGATTTGTTCCAGATACTTGATATATGGATAGCAACAATTATAATTTGTCATCATCATGGCACACGCTTATATAGTGCTTATTAAATGGCAGGCATTGTTCTAAGTGTTTTCTGGTTATATTCATTCTTATCCTGTGATGCAGGTTGACTCACATCTGTAATTTCAAAACTTGAAATTTGAAATGCTCTAAAATCTGAAACTTTTTGAATACTGACATGATGCCACAAGTGGAATTTCTATACCTGACTTGATGTGATGGGTCACAATCAAAATGCAGGTAAACAACACAGTTTATTCAGAGTCCTCAAGGGAAAAGACTCTACCAGTTCTGTCAGTGGTGATACATCAACTTTGTTTTATATACAAAATCATTAAAATATTGTATAAGATGATTCACATTTAGACTTGGTAACTGTCCCCAAGATATCTCACTATGCAAATATTCCAAAATCGAAAATAATCTGAAATCTGAGATATACCCTTTTCTCAAAAATTTGTATCAGTGATACTCACCCTGCATCATTTTTATTTGTAAAATTTTTCCACATTTTTTATTGATGCATTATAGTTGTATATAATGGTGGGATTTACTGTAACATATTCATGCATGCACATAATGTACCAATATAATTTGGCCATCAGCATTCCCCAGTATTTCCCCTTTCTCTCCTCTCATCCCTCCCACTGTTCCCTCTTCTCTTACTCAATTGATCTCCGTTTCTTTGATTTTTCATGGGATGGCTCCAAATCTTTCTTTTTTTTTTCCTTTTTCATCTCTAGCTTCCAAATATGATTAAAAAATGACTCTTGACCTCTGACTTTGGCTTATTTTGCTTAACACAAAGTTCTCAAGCTTCATCCATTTTCCTGAAAATGATATAATTTCATTTTTCTTTATGGCTGAAAAAGACTCCATTGTGTGTATACAACACTTTTTCTTTATCTATTCATCCATTGACAGATACTTAGGCTGGTTCCATAGTTTGGCTACTGTGAATTATGCTGCTTTCTAAAGGGGTATGCAGCATTACAGTGTGATGACTTTTTTAATTCTTGAGGATAAATACTAAGGAGTGGTACATCTGGGCTACATGGTAACTTCATTCCTAGTCTTTTGAGGAATCTCCATACTGATTATCACAGGAGCTGTACTGAAGTACAGTCTTCACCCTATATTACTATTTCCATTTTACTGACTCAGGAAGGTTTAGCAACCTCTATAAGGTCACACAGCTGGTGAACAGGTAGGGCTGGGACTTATAACCGGGGTGTGTGTGTGTGTGTGTGTGTGTGTATGTGTGTGTGTGTACTGGATCCAGAGTCTAAGTTTTAAACAAGTACTCTTTACTGATTCTAATATCAGAACCTTTGAATTCTTTCAAGGATCCTGAAGCATGGTACAATTATTACTGTTTTACAGATGGGGACTTTGGGCTCAGCAAGCTAGATGATTTGGTCAAGTCACTCTTCAGGTGTGTGGCAAAGTCTGGCTGCCAACACCCAGGCTGCTCCCACATATGTTTTTTTTTTTTTCAAAATGATCCAAGAATCAAAGTTGGAAATTCTCTTTAAAGCTGAATGTTTGATCTCAGCACAGGACAAGGTTGTTGAGAGAGCCATTCCTTTTGATGAAATAGGGATAAACTATTTTATGTTTTCTAATAATACACAATCATGTTTAAGTCAAAGAAAGACTCATAAACCTCCTGGTAAATCAGAATAGACATAATCACTAATGCCACTCTTCTTAACATGGACGTTATTAACAGAAGACAATATTCTTCCCCAGGAGGGATGACTCCTCAGTTTCCTCTTCCCCATCTCTGTGTAAAAATTAAATGCTTTAACATGGATGCATGGGAGGGGTATACACAGCATCTTGTCTGCTTCATGGATATCTCAATATAGTCACTGTGGCACGTTTTCTTAAAACACCAGAAGAAAAGGTCCCATCACCTGACTATTCCCCAGTCGATATCTGGCTTGGTCTAATGTTGATCAAGATGTGCTTTAAAACTATGAAGAACACACTTAGAAACGCTACCTGAATGTCTCTATTAGAGGTCACTAAGTTCTGATGGTGACAAAGAAGTTTCAGTGTGAAGTGCTAGTGGTTGCTCTTCTAGAACCAGCTGTTCTTTCTCTGCAAATTCTGAGCCCCAGGGCTCCCATCCTTCTTCTAAGTCACCACCAACAGACCAGCAGTTGAGTCCATGGCGGTGTACACCCTCTGAGCATGGCTTTGCATAGGCCCTAAAAATATGAAGACCTGACCATTCCCCTTATAACTCCAAGGTGGACCTTTAACTCCTCCATAATAGAGGTTTAACATGGGTGTAGAATTTGGAACATTGCAAAACAGTCCATTTTTAATTCAGGACCTCACAAGAGCTAAGTGGAGGTACTATGTTGCCTGAATATTAGGACAATCTAAAGCATGTACTACTTGGAGAAAGACAGAACCACATAATGACAAAGACAAATGACAAACATTTACTTTTATAGTTCTTCTTTACTAACTCAAACCCTTTCAGGCATGATGGTGATACTAAGAAGATAATGAATGTCAGTTGGCATTTGTGTAATGTGTTACATTTTTTCAAAGCACTATCTTTTTCTTGTGGCCATAATAGATATTTAATAGTACTACTGAGAACAGTAATTCAAGTTATCACACTATGCTAGAAAAAATAATTTCTGGAGCATAGGTGATAGGTTGATATTTTTGTTCATATATCTAAACTCATTTGGGGACTTTTGAGTCTCTCTTCCCTCTACTTATTTCTATTTCCCCTCTTATTCTTCTTCTAAGATGAAGAAAAAGCTCAAATACCAGAGGCAGTGGAGTGTGGTATTAAATAGCTTAGGCTCTAGAATCAAACTCCCTAAGTTTTAATCCTTAGCAAACTCTTTCTTAGATGTTTAACCTCGGGAAACTTAATGTTTCTGTTTTGGTCTCATCTATAAAGTGGAGATAATAATACTACCATTACATTGTGAGTCGATGTCAGGGTTATAAGAATTCAATGAAATAATCCCTGTAAGGCACTTAGAACATTATTATCAGAAGCAAGTACACAATAAGGATACTCTGGTCTTCTAGAAGGCTCCCAGTTCAACATTCTACCCCTTTGCTTGACCTACCTGAGCTTTCTCTGTTGGAGATGGATCAGATAGACGCTGGGAAGCACTTGAACAATGTGATAATAACAATGATCATCACAGTAAGACTAAATGCCTACACAACCCATTATTAGGGAAGCAATGATCCTGAGAAGAGTCAAGTTTTAATGATCTTTTTTGTTACAGGAAACTGCCTTCTATAGCACACTGTCTAAGAAATTAGATCACTTAATATGTCATCTGATATCACTGGCTTAAAAGGAAGTACTGAAACATTTCATGTTGACAGCAGTTTTTTCCCTAAGGTGATCTGAACTAATTATGGGATTATAGCCAAAATATATGTTGTCAGAGTGATTTGCTTCAGAAGTACAAATCTGATCTTGTCACTACCTTGCTCAAAACCTTTGAATGGACAGGAGTTGAATCTGAGAAATATTTTGGAGGAAGGAAGACAGGATTTGCTGAGAGCCATAAACAAGGGAGAGAAAAGTACCAGCAAGGTCTCCTGGCATTTTCCTTAAGCAACTTCAAGAACTGAGGTCCCTTTTTCCGAGATGCAGAGAGACTAGAGGAGGAACATATTTTGGAGGGAAGACTGATTTCATGTGAGATGCCTATGAGACATCCAACTGGAGATGTTGAGACATAAGTCTGGAGCTTAGAGGAGAGGTTTGGATTGATATTTGAATTGCAGAATTGGCCTATTAATGGTACTGAAAACCAAGATCACTCAGAGGGAGCATCAGAGAAAAACCCTCCACAACATCAGCTTAGGGCAGTGGGAAGAAACTTAGGAAAACATGAGCTCAGCAGAACCAAGAAAAAAGAGTTTGAAGGAAAGAGTGACCACAGCCTCAACAAGTGGCTCTTTTCATGTGATAAATAAAATAAAGGTAAACAAAAAATTCATATTATTTTTATGTGGTGCTAAGGATCCAACCCAGCATCTCACACGTGCTAGGCAAGCACTCTACTGCTGAGCCACAACCCCAGCCCCTGAATGTTTTAACTTCATGGAATATCAAAACCTATGGGTTAAATTCTCTTTTCTGGTTCATGACATTGATTCATATGTAAACCTATATTTGGATTTAGGATATTTTTCAAAACTAGTTGATAAACTCTACTCAAAATGTCACCATTTAAATTATATTTAAAAAATGTTTTATAACTTTAAAAAGCATATACTATGTTATGTTCAAAAAGCAGGATTTGAAATACATATAATAAAATCTGGGAAAGAAAACCACATAAGTGTTTGTGAATACATCCATAGAGGAAAATAAGAGAGGAAGGAAATATACCAAAACCTATTCTTATTTCTAGATTGTGAGCTATTAGGTGATTATTACTTTCAAGTTTTGTACTTTTTTTTTTTTTTTTTT